>NC_139707.1:19066449-19218949 GCF_964188405.1 Protomyctophum parallelum | reverse complement strand
GCAGCCACACTGTGTGTTATAGGCTCAATATGTCAGTTTGACACATTCAGTAGATCTCGTGATCTTTTGTGGCCAGATGTAATTTCTTCAGGTTTAGTAGGACTAGAGTAAATAATAAATAAATAAAAATCGCTATGACATTTTGTAAAATAATACATATTTAGCCCCATGCTCGAATGCCCCCGCCCCCCTGTCAAAAACCGCTAAAATCCCTAAAACGAAAGAAAGCAGCAAAAGAAGAAAATTTTACACTCATCTTTTACTTTCTCTAACAACAACCTAAAACATGAACCTTGGTTGAAAAAAACTAAAGTTGTCCTTTAACTAACCTCTAACTTTAACATCATTATCACCAGACAGGCATGTTTATTTATCGATCAAAAAGTTATGTCTTTACGTTTTAAATGTTTTGCTTATACGTGACACATCAAATCTAACGTTTTTTTAATTGGTTAGAACATTTTGACAAAATATCGGTCAAAACATCGGGACACTGTGGTCAAGAACTGGGTTGGGTTCTGCATCAGACCCAAAAGTCTGACATCTAGGCTGAATCGTGGGTCATGTTGTCAATGTTGCTTCTCTCAGCGGCCTGTCCAATCCCCACAGACTGGGATGACAGAGGCTTGTTCCCTGCTGAGCCGCTATCAGGACATAATCATCTGCTGCTCAGTGTTCCACAGCCAATCAGGACCAGAGCGAACAAGACAAGCTCCCACATAGGGAACATAAAACATTCTAACAGGCCTTTATCTTTAACATATTGCCTGTATGATGCTCAGAAATGATCAGAGGCAGCCATAGTAATTGGAACGCAAAACACATTAGCCATATAGTCTTTCCATTGTGCCAGAAATGAAGAGCAGTGATTACAAATGGCAATGCAGCATCTTGGAATGAAGCCTGCCATCTCTTGGCCAACTCCCGTGTCTTTGCCACTGTGACACACAGCTGCTCTCTTCTAAAGTCCATTAGTTCACTCAACCTCTCCCTGCTTTCCAAAGGGATGCCAAAATGTAATGGTGCCAAACTGTGAAAATGCAGTCTGTCCAAGTAGAGCTAGACAGATAAGTGGCATTAATATATCAGTAGAACATGAGAACAGGGTAAATGGGACTACTACAGTATGCCATGCACAGTTTGGCATAATTTCGGAGTGACTTCCCTGCAGTAAATCACCACCTGAGACAGGAGTGTATTAACCATCAGTCAACAGACAGCCGACTGATGGTTAATGCGCGTCTTGACTGTCTCAGTTGTGTATTTCTGATTATTGTGATCAATCTGAAGTTAGAATCTGGAAACTTGCAAAGAATCATTTTGTTACTCGATCAAAACGTCAACTCAAGCACCAAACTGACAAATCAGAGAAGACATAGTAGATGTACCGTTATTAAAGTTTGACATGTGCCGAAAACATAGACTGAATATTAATTTCACAACACTCACAGGGATTGTAGTTGGTATATGTGCAGTTGAGCTTGTAATGGATGCAGGGATTGCGACTGGCATCGTCTGGCCGTTAGGGAGCTGTAAGAGCACAGGGAAAGTACCACATACTGGGCTAGAGGAGAAAAGAAAGACAGCAAGCACCGGTTAGAAAGGTACCGATCCAACTACAAAGTAAACATCTGGGTGTTAGTTTAACACTGAGTGTCATTCGGTATTATTTATATACTCCGCGATATTATATTATTATATTGATTTCAAATATTGCGGTAAACGGTAATATCGGTATATTGCCCAAGCCTAGTCAAAATTGACCCTTACGTTAAAATAACACCCAGGATTTGACTTTCTAATACAGCTGAAAACAAACGACCTGCTGCAATGACTGATGAAAGAGGTTAATAACATCACTATGCTAAGGACAGTCAAAGCAACAAAGGATGAGGAACTGAACATGAGATCAAGCACTTTGCAAAGTTGTTTCAAACTTGCATGACAATAAAGTAACTATGAATAAACTGCCATCAAATATACATGCAATGTTGTTTTACTAGAACACTCATGTGATAATCACTCACACTTACAACAAACGGAAAATGAACAACAATTCACAACGGAGTGCAACTGAAAAAACAAAACAAATGTACCTCATGAAATAAAAACTCAACAAAATAATAAAAAAAGAGAAATTAAATAAACTGAAAGTGCTCTATTTCTTCTATAAAATGAACACCAAGTTACTTACACTATAGGCCTATTAGTGGATGGGACTTGGGTAATAACAGAGCTAGATGTTGGCGATGGGAGTACTTGCTGTATTACAACACTAGCCTCTGTGGTTGCTAGAAGTACATGGGGAACTTGGAGAGATGCTGGTCGTACTATAGTGGATGTTGGCATTGAGGCTGGCTGCAAAGATAGGTCCTGAAAACACCATATGAGACCTTAGCTGCATTTCAGTCAGACAACTCACATGAAAAAGATTTACCGTATTTGGAATGAAGTACTAGGCAGTATATACACCGAGTTTATTTTGGCATCTGGGCTCTATACTTAGGGATATTTAATAAATAAAAACTTCTCAAATCATTTTTTAATCTTCCGGCTTTTTTGTGCAGGTTTTAAGTAGCTTGATTCAATATTTAGATATTGATCAGACACAGCCCCCTCCAATTAAGGCCATTCATCTTCAAACTCTATGTTCCATCCATTGCTCATTGAAAACACATGTCCCAGGTTCTGGTGACTGATATTACTAACCACTGATACTTTCAATTTCATTAGCAATTTCATTTCAAATATCTAATGTTGAAAAAAAAGAAAGAAAAAAGTGCAATCATGCATTCCAAGGATAATATCAGTCACCAGAGCCAGGGACATGCCTTTTTTTCAGATTTGTTTTTGGGCAAAACATTTTGTGATAATATTTTATTTGTATTTGTGCTGCCATGGGGATGTGGGGGGGGGGGAAATATATGTCAATTGTTTTGAAAATACTTCTTTGTACTGTAAAATAAATCAATAAACATATGTTTAAAAAAAAAAGATTCGTTTTTGGGCCTTTTTATGCCTTTATTGATAGGGAACAGTAGACGGGCTCGGGAGTCAAAACCGCAACACGCCGTCCGGCTGGCTTGGCAGCCTAGGTGCCCTGTGCCCAGACGGTTGAGCTAACCGTCCAGGCCAGGGACGTGTGTTTTCAATGCCAAATTCACACCACCAGTGTCGACGCTAAGCAGGATTGTTTAGCATCGATAATGCAATAAATTGGGCCTGTCTGGGGTTTTGAGTGACAGCTGTTAGTGTGTCAAAGTGTGTGTCAAAGTGAAGGTAAAGAAAACAATTGTATGGGTTTCATGTTGAAATCACAGATTTAAACTAGCAGCTGTTGGAGGAATCAGTACTGAGCGACTACTTACCCTATTTATCTGCTTAAATTAATGGATTTTTACAAACTAACTATGAATGTCCTGCAACGCAACAGGTTGGTGTACTCTGCACAAAGAGCTAGCTTGTCTGGGCAGAGAGCAGCTGGCGTGCCGGTTCAGGCCACCTGTGGCATGAGCTGTCCTGGTTGTTTATTTATGTTGTTTAGTTGACTGTTTATCGATCTACACCTGCTAGTTTAAAACTTTTAAAGGGTAGCTAGGGTAAGTGATATATTGTGGTTAAAACAAAACCTTTTTTGTTTAAAGGTTTTTAATCATTGCTATTGTTTGTTCAGTAACAGGAGTCTCCCATCTCACTACATTTTCAGGTAGTTGACAAATTTTCACAGTAGGGGTGAACAGCTAATCAATTATAAAAATATATATAATAATAAAATAATTGATAAGACAGTGGCCAAAATAGCAAAATATCTACTTAATGCGTTGCAACATGTAGATCAGCAATTCAAACTATTTTTTGCACAGCGCCATTGTACATCAAAGTATAAAATAGGGCTAAAATGGTTAATCAGACTAATACATTTAGTTAAACTGCATTAGCACTAGACACTGACAAAATAAATGATTAAAGCCAGAAGATGATGTTCTTCACCGATGACGTACAGAATGCCTAGACATCTCATCCTCTCTAGTCTATAGCAAACTCAGACATGGAGCTGCAACAGCCTTACATTTTTTGCGAAGGGAAAAACAGGTTAAACCCTGGCTAATTGTGGTGCAATACATAAAACTCCCAAAATGAAAGCCTCTTTTTTCTTTTCTTTTTTTCAGTGGACAATGAAAAAAAGTAGCACCATTGTTAAAAACAAAAAAAACGATTCAGGTTTAAATAAAAACAATTCAACAAAATATTTAGGATTTCTTATGAGATTGGAGGTCTGAGGTAACACAGCCATGAATATAGGATAAGATTATTCTTTTCTCACTATACTTAGGATTTTCCTGTAATGAGACCCTTATCACCGTCACATTTGACATAGATTTACATATATTGTATTATTCTAAAAAATTACAAATTATGCAGTATAGTATTGTGGGTTTTTCTTTTAGTATTTTGGGGCAGGTGTGAGTGACTACAGCAGGGGTATTCAACTGGTGACCCGCGGGACAAATGCGGCCCACGGGGCACCTCCTTGTTTTATTTTCTCTGGAAGAAAAAATAAAGAAAAAGGAAAAAAGGGCTAATGAAAGTTACAGGTATGGTGTGTGGATATTAAGTGTGATAACCATAATGACAGTAATCCTAAATCATATTCAAGGACTTTTGGAGTTCTGCGTGGGTGCAGAACCGGGGTTAGTGCTTGTTTGAGAGGGGACGCAGTTGACAGTCTACAAATACAACACGAGATATTTGTCTAAACACCTGAACGTGGCCAGAGTGCTCTGTCTTCAGGTCTGTGGAATGTAAAATAAGAGCACTGTTTACCTAATATGCTGTTTTCACTGTTCAACCCAAACCTCTACCAAAGTGGTCTTGCACTTTCACAAAGGATATGCATTATAGCGTGCAAAATGTATAGATTGGCAATCAAAGCAGTGGGCTTCTGTTTATTCACAACGAGACAAGTTCTGAGACTTTTGTCATTTGGCAGGTTACACAAGGAAGGTAGATGATGCTTACCTTGTCATCACTTGTAGTAGATTCAGGATGAGGCAGTGGACTGTCTCGATGTGCCTCCATGGCTTCGATTTTGTTTCGGATAATAGGTGTTATAAGAGGTGACAAATCCAATGGCAACTACATGCCGGAAAATAAGTAATCCCAATTCAGCAGACTTTCCATACTTGGCACAAACAAAATGTTATGTGCTTATCTTATCGTATCATACTCATGTAAGAATGATGCACACAAACCTTTTTAATGTCATCTTCAGTAACCTTTTTGAAGTCATGCTCAATTAACGGACTTGCAAGCTCATTGAAGAGTCCAACTTCCTCACAATTCTTCAGGAAACGAGTAGGTGTGGGAGTTTGGTCTGAAACAGAGTAAAATATTTTATACTGTGACTAGTCAACAACTACGGTAACTACAAGATAAAATAAAACTAAAAAGCTATTAACTTGAATAGAACGTACCAGCAACAATGACACTGTCGTTCCTTGCTGGACCAAACTTTAGTGTCATCTCATGCTTGTGTTTGTGAACAGCCAAGTGGTCTTCATTTGTAAATCTCTGTGGAACAGTGAACAGAAAGTCCTTAGAAAACTAATATTAATACTAATAAGGAGCATTATAAGTGTTATTATAAATACATTGCCTACCTGACCACACCCAGGAGCAGTACAAAGGAATGGTTTATCATCACTCATATTAAGGATATCCTGTTTTTTTTCACCCTAGCATAAAACAAAGAATACATCTGAAAGTTTATTAGTACATTAAGACCATACTCTGCATGTATGTATAGTATACAGCATCATAGTATGTGTATAGTGAATTGTGTGTCATCACCATTCAAAATTCTCAGTGGTGCTATGCTTTAGTTCAAATAGCTAGCAACATAACCAGTTAAACCAGTGTCCTGCAGCGGACCAATGTTTAGAAATCCTGACAAATCATAAAAGATGGGCGGCTGCTAAATGGATTGTTTACAGAAAGAATACACAATTACACACCTATGCTCAGCCTATGAACAACGCTATTCTGAGACAGCATTGCAATTGCACTTGTTTTGAACCGTTTGTGCCAAAATAAAATGACATATAGGCTCCAGTCTCAACACAACTCTCAGCCGACATTTCTACCGAAAGCTGCAGTTGCTATGGCAAGACATTATGCAAAACACCATCATGTAAATACAGTGTGAGCGTTCACGTAAACCAGGCCGTTCCAGGCAATAGTCAGAGCCCCAGCGTTGTAATATATATCACACCGTCGCCACATTAGCTTAGTTTTAAATATCACTGTTAATTGCAATGACGCACAAGTACCTGGAAGAATGATCAATTTTACGATAGCTTTGTCTTGTGCTGTCAGTTTATATGGACGGACACTTACCCAGTCCACACAGGCGCAACCCTTACAATCGAAATCCCACGTCTGCACTAACATCTCGCGAGCGTAGCATGGGATCTTAGTTCTTCCTTTCCGTATACGTCATGTTATACAATACTGAATACAACACAACGGGTGTTGAATGGAAGGTAATGTGTACAGTCTATGGTGTAAACATGTTCAATTAACTCGATCTGACCCCCAGTCAGATATACAGTTTAGTAACAAGCTCAACGGGGGGGGGGGGGGGGGGGGGGGGGGTTCAAATTGCTCAGGCCCACATCTTTTCCCAGGTAACATAGCATGGCTTTATGCAAACATTCAAATCGTACTCCAGCACTAATTATATTGAGGTGAGGGGTCTTTTTTTTATAGCAATCTGTGTTACAGAGTGGTACCAGGCTGCAGGTACCCGTTACTTAATCTAGAGATGATCAGCTATACCCATGGGTTACATATTGGTCATCCCATTCAAATTAGTACATTATGTCCCAAAAAGAGAAAAGCATACAAGTCAGAAATAGGCTTCACTCTACCATGATCAGCTTAACCATTACATTCATCCATCATTCGAAATAAAGCTGAAACAGGTTATGTAGCACCATGAAATTGATCTCTAGGTTTATTTAATGCCATTTACAAAAGCCAGCACTTTCTGCCTACTTACAGTACTGCAACTGACCTGCGGATGAACCCAAACACGCATCATTGTGGACCCCCTAGCCTAAAGCTTGCATTTGATGCATCAAGAAAATGGGCTAACACACACCAGGCTGATTGACAGCAAGCCGTTACAGCTTCTTCGCAGTATAGGTGACATTCAAGATAGCGGGTTGCTCAGGTGACAAGGTGAGTAGCAGGCATGATGTTCCACACATACAAAATTTACTGCCATTTGTTAAATAGTCAAATACACGCATTTTAATGGTGTAATTTCTTACATTCTTACAATACATGTTTTGCTTATTTTGGACAGCCTCTGACAGACTTGAAAAATGTACATTTCCATGACACGGAACAATTTGGTAGCCACAATAAAATATGTAGTCACATCTGTAATTAAAGTGTTCTATATATGATGACAGCTTTACATAGCGAACAGGATAAGGAAAGCAACCATCAAACAGAATAGTCCCATGGCTTCAGACAGGGCAAATCCCAGGATGGCATATGAGAAAAGCTGCTGCTTCAGAGATGGGTTCCTATAAAACAAAATAAATATTGTCAGGAATTATGTGGCCAAACAAGCATCCAAAATATTGAGGCATTAAGAAACTGGGATATGTAGACTGCAATAGCGCAGGGTCAATGGCACACACACACACACAATATGATCGTCACACAGTTAACGGACGTGATCGACACTCACCTAGCATAGCCAATGATAAGGCTGCCGAACACTGTTCCAATTCCAGCACCGGATCCGGCCACTCCGACCGTGGCAGCTCCAGCACCAATGAACTTGGCGGCAGTGTCGATGTCCCTGCTCACAGCGCTGGTCTGGAAGCCTCTCAGTGCGACCTGAGTGAAAGCGCTCTGTGGCAACAGGGCAACAGTGCTCTGTGGGGATGGAAGTAAAGATGCAGACATTTGATAAGCAAGCTTTAAAAAAAAAAATATATATATATATATATATAATACTTCCATTTTGGCTAGACAATGCAGCCAAAGATGGAAATGGTTCAAGCAAGTTTCAAACACCTCACGAGACAAGTCACAATAAAACAAGTAAATATATTAACCATTCCAAATTCCAACTATCACAATGGACGATAAATCAGAGATGTGTTCAAAAAGGTCCTTTCTTACCTCCGTTTTAGCCTCGGGTCTGGACAACAGAGAGGCAGACAGGGGTCTGCAGAGAGCCCGGGAGCCAGCACGGACCTGTCAAAAACAATAAATGTGCATGTCAAATAAAGCACTAATGTGACCACAGAGGCAATGGCTACACAGTAAATCCTAATGTAACTGGAGCTCTGAGTTACAAAAGGGTAAGCATTTTAGTGTAGCTTCTTTTGTCAAAGAATGTATACATGCATAGATTGTGGGAACAGGTGGGAGACACCTTGAATGTCATGGCTGTCATTGAACTCAAAATGTCATCCATTCAGTGTTGTCTTTTGAATGCATGCATGTTTACATTACCAATATTAAATACTAACACTGAAAAATAAAGCCTTGCATTTCCTCTTTTTAATTTCAAATGTGGCCCTAGACAGTTCTGACCAAGCATTACATTTGTTGAGCCAAACATTGTATTGAACACAATCTGGTTAGCTACCTATATTGACAGCTGAAAAAGAAACATGACCTTGGAAAATTCACACACCAGCTTTCTGAACATTGTCCATTCACTGCTGAAATAAGTGACAAGTGCTCTACTGAGCAACATAAGTATCCATATGAACTCTGTATTATAAAGAAATGGGACTTTAGTTGACCTTATAGCCTATTAGTCATTGACATGTTAGCTATAAGCTAACAGATATGCATTAGCAAGGGTTCCTGCAGATGTAAGCCATGGGCATTTGGGGCAATATTATATTTATGCAATGTCAGTAGTAGAACACAATATATGCCACAGCCATGGCAAATAGCAAGCTAACAAGGTAGCTAGCCTGATGGCCTAGCCTGCAGATACCCTTGCCAAGCTAGCTGTTAACACTCAAGTTCAACCGCAGGCCCACACGAACATAATAAGCATATTAGACAGCAAGTGAAATGCACAGCAACTAAATTTAAAAGATACAAAATAACTCACCAGAGCCGGCGTAGACACGAACTTTGCACAGGTGAACATGGTGGAATTTAGGTCGTTTTAACCGGTTCGGTCAAGCTGATTGAAGCCCGGGTCTATATCTGTGAATGGCAGAGCAGACACAAGTAAGGTCAAATGGATATAAATATGCTCAACTGACAAAATAAAGACAATCGAATAACAATTATCATCTATTCTGCATGCAGTCCTCACTCGCGCAGCGCAAGATGCAGTTAGAAAGGAGGATGATAGAGGATTTACAAAGTCGAGCTTCTCATTGAATCTGCCATTAAACACTTACCGACTGCAGAGGTCGAACCACAGTGAACGAGTGCGCACGCGCGAAGTGATATATATTCCCGGATGATGAGAGGGATGGACGAGGGAGGGACGATTTCACAATAAAACTTTATTAAAACGTGCTCACTTACAGCGTCTAGCCTTATGTCGAAACTTGATTGATTGATTGATTGATTGATTGATTGATTTTATAGTTTATTAGAGATACATGTAAAAACAGCAACAGAGTACAGTCAAACACTTATTCCAAAAGGAATAGCACCAAAACAAGGTCCTTGCAGCCTTGTTTCCATTTGGGCCCTATGCAATCATCAATTTATAGACTTGACCAGAGTCATAAGACAGAGTTGGGACATTGAGGGGGCAGAAAACAGCCTGGTCACGTGGTTCATGTGGTTTAACCTCCCAAACTCTCATCTTTTCCGATACTTCCAGGTGATACTTCCAGGTGATGCCTGAAGAAGGTCAGTAGACCGAAAGCTTGCCAAAAATAAACTGATTGTGCGCAGATCTGAGTGTGCAGAGCTTCCCTTTATTTTTCCTGATACTTCCAGGTTCGAAATGTTGTTAAAAATAATAATACATCCTTCCCAAATGCCCTCCCCCCTGGGAGCCTTTCCCAGGGGAACACCTTAATTTCTAAACGTATAGCAATCTCTTTAGACAAACTCAAAACAGATTGGGAACATGAATTAGGTAGAACTTTAGATGATGAAGTCTGGGAGGAGGCCTTAATGAGAGTGAATGATAGCACATCATGCGCTAGGCTGAACTTAATACAATTTAAAGCTGTCCATCGTATTTATTTCACTAATTTCAAACTTTCTAAAATATACCCTAACATCACAGATTCCTGTAACAGATGTCATATGTCCCCAGAGAATATGACACACATGTTCTGGTCATGCCCTCGCTTACAAGTTTACTGGACGGCTATCTTTAAACATCTTGCCGAAGCCTGGAACATAGAGTAACCATGTGCAGCGATGGCGTTGTTTGGGGTTATACCAGGTCACCATCCTATTGGTAGGGGTATAAAACAAAATCTTGCTTTTGTCACTTCATTAGCAAGAAGAAGGATTCTATTGGAGTGGAAAATTTGACCAGGTATGGGGCCCTATGAATATGATTAAACATATAACTGAACTAAAGACTCTACAGGAGACAACCATCAACTCCACAGGTTGACAAGCTCTAAAAAATAAAATAAAAACGTATGCCATATGTGCTATGAGGAAGTGCCAGGAGGGATAGCGAGATACATCATAACTATTATTTGTTTAGTTTTTTTGTTCTTGTCTTTTTGTTTGTAATTGTATGTTTTTTTTGTTTTGTTTTTTGTCGTATGTTGCACGTAGTATGTTGGACCAAGGGTGTGTGTGTGTGTGTGTGTGTGGTGGGGGGGGGGGGGGGGGGGGGAAGAGCCTGGTCCCTTGAAGTGAACGGAGTTGTCGTAACTCTGTCTTACTCTATGGCTCTGGACTTGACATGAAGGTATAACAACAAAATGCACTATCATCAATAACAAACAAAAAAAACAATATCATTAATGGTCACGGTTCGTCATAGAACAGTATTGTTAGTATAAATCATAAATTGTGTGTTGTAATTTTACAATATATAGGCCACTATGAAAAATATATTCTTATTGATATTTTCTGCTTTGTTTCATCATTTCTGGCAAAAGTGTAGGCTAAAGTCCTTGTAAGTATCTTGTCTGTTTGCTTTAAAACAGTGCTTCTCAAAGTGAGGAGTACCCCCCATAGTTATATAGGCTCACATCAATCATTTTAACAACTTTAACCATATTTTATATCTATTTAAAAATAGCAGATATACTTCACAAGTCACAAGCTGAGCTTTTAGATCTGCTATTTTTTAACATGAATAAAAATCTTTAAATAGTTTGAACATTTTTGAAAAAAGATTTTCAGAATACATATCATTTTGGCATGAAAGAGTGACAAAGTGAATTTAAAGCGCAAATAACATGCATTTTAAAACGGCTTTTAATATTTAATATCATATTGTCTATGTCCCTCAAAGTTATTTCTAATGGTTTGAGCCTCAATCACCACTCTGATATAACCAGGCCTTGTCATTTCATTCTGGACTTTGAAAGCAGTTTTAGCTGCAGTACCACAATGTCCTGAGGTGGAGAGGGTGCTGATATGCAGATTATTTAATATTTGAGTCATTATAATACTCATGCTAGATAAAACCAGGCTTGTTTCCATTCCATGCCAGCTTGGAAAATCAACAATGGTGGACATTGTAAACAAAGTGGAAATGCAAATTTGCAACTGAAGACTGAAGAAAAGGAGGAATTATACAAAGTAGGGTGACATTGATGACATCACGATGAGGCCAAAATCAGTCAGCTGTTTCTGAGAGCAATGTGACAAACTGACATATTGAGCCTATACACACAGTATAAGCCTTCCCCCAGTAGGCTACCTTCACATTCAGTAGATCCTGTGATCTTCTGTGGCCAGATGTAATTTCCTGGGGTTTATTAGGACTATAGTAAATAATACAAAGATAAATCACCATAAGATTTTGTAAAAAAAATACATATTTAGCCCCATGCTCGAATGCCCCCGCCCCCCTGTCAAAAACAGCTAAAATCCCTAAAACAAAAGAAAGCAGCAAATGAGAAGAAATGAACACTCATCTTTTACTTTCTCTAATAACAACCTAAAACATGAACCTTGGTTGAAAAAAACTAAAGTTGTCCTTTAATGACCTGGTAGGCGTGTCCACATAAAAGCATGAACAAATACTGTACACTTTTTGGAAAATGTTCTTCCCCCTTATATTGTAATAATACCTGATGATCATGTTTTAGGGTGGAAAAAAATGGTGGCACTGCAGTGCAAGCCATTAGTGCAGAGGTGTGTGTGTGTGTGTGTGTGTGTGTGTGTGTGTGTGTGTGTGTGTGTGTGTGTGTGTGTGTGTGTGTGTGCACGCGTGCCACGTACACATGCATACTTGTGTCAGATGATGCCCTCTTCATGAAGTCATGAAATTCATCCATGAAAGAGGGTCAATCCTTTGTCATTTTCTACCTTCTGGTTGTTTTTACATCATAGTAAAAAGGTTGGGGAACCGCTGCTGTAATGTCTGTAACATCTCAAGACCTGACAGCAAACCAAGAAAAGAAGTACATGAGGTACACACAATGAGATAAAATGATTCTAATTATTTTACAGGCTGGGTGATTTACCCTCAGTCTTCAGGGTAAATGCTAAGCAATAAGATGGTATATATGTTTGTATTTTGAGTAGTGTTAATGAAAATGTATTTGCAGCTGGATTCACTTTATGTAAAATAAGAGCAAAACGTGTCATATTCAATTAGCATGTTCATATCAACTACAACTACAATGTTTTAGCGCTTATTTAATCATACCAGATACAACAGGCTGCAGCTTACATCTAGACTAGTCTAGAGCACAACCTGTTGTGGTGTGAGTTTAACACTGTCCTCAGTGGGATTGATAGCTCACCCTGAGTGGAGCTCAGTGGCTTAATTAGGCTTTATCAGCCATGGGTTCTTAGAATGATAGGGTATTTGTCGGGTAATTTGGACCATTTGGGACGGTTCTGACACGGTTCTATATACGTAGTTACTTTGGCCAAATATTTACCTACTACAAGCTCATTCATCAGCAGCATCACATGTGCTGAAAGAACTTTCATATCAGCAATTACTCACACAGTGCTGAAATGGAGGATGTAAGAACATACTTTTGTTGGTTACAGAGAGGGTAAATATGAAGTTTTGGCCCAAAGTCTGAGTTTGAGAGGGCTCCCGACGGCCGGCCGTCGCTTCCTTCTCCCTTCACTGACAGGAGGAGGAAACAACGGCCGGCCGTCAGGGGCCCCTGGCTAGTTGGGGGCCAGTGGGTTGACAAAACCTACCAACCCTATGCAAATTACGCCTCTGGTGGAGCTGCAGGCTAGGTCTACTGTACACTGGTGGATTTGTAATATCGTCTATAGATGAATGACTCCATAGCAGCTGGCCAGTGATGGAAAGGTAATGAGCACGGAGAGTCTTTCTTTGCCGCATGCTGGCTTTAGGGGAGGAATCTCCCACTGACTCCGTCCTCGGGTATGATCTTTTAAATTCCAAAGAGGAGGGGATGACTGTAGGTTCTTCATCATCACATGTGGGCACAGAGTTATTCAGTCGGTCATAAATGTCCCAGACTTAGTGGAAGGTTCACATCACAATGGTCACATGCCTTAACAAAGCACAGGACAGATGCAAATGAGTTATGTTTTTAGTTTACATAATTGGGTGTTGTATTATGAGACATTTCCATTTATCCATATTGTATTCTCAATACACTTAACTTACAATTTTGCACATGTAATTCAAGCACCATTTAATGTTTTTGTTTGGGGATTCCGTAGATTACAATATATTGTAATCTTCTAATCTACCATGTCATTTTTGTTACTTTTAGTCATAAGCCATAGTGGTTCTTTTAAATTCCAGCAGAGGGAGCAATTGGGTCGAATGTGTTCCATACCATTTTTGCCAGGGTCATGGTACCCTTAGGCTAAGAGCACACAGGGTGCACACTGCACACTCACTGCACAGAATATTGCAATAATATCTATTAATATGGTCTGCACTGTATCCTAACACAAGTAAGTAAATATCCCCTTCACTCAGCCAATAAACAATTAATAGAGCTTGAAACTAAAATCGGTCTGAAAAGATACAGTAACTATATCAATTGAATGCCTCTGACATTACATTCCTGTTAATGCATATTATGTAAAGCATAAACAGGTCTAAGTGTAATTTAGCCGTATATAGGTCAGAGCTGACTGTGTGATAAAACATGAACATTAACAATACATGAATCGCTAGACAGCACATATCAAAGTGGTCGTTAACTACCTGAGGTCACTGTCATATCATCTAATTAACAGGCCAGTGGTAGTATGGTCCTACACGGCTGGGAAGGTGGAGAGTGCACCCCCCACCACGCCCCCCTCCTTCACCCACCTCCCTCTGACTCCCACACTGAGGCGTGCACACACTTGCTGTCTGAGTTCTTGCAGAGAACACTCCGAGACATTCCATTTGCATGCCCACCCCATCAGGCTGGATGCACTCAGACTGGTAATAAAAGGCATTGACCCCCTTAACCTTTATGAATTACAATTTGTGCCTGCAGCACGTCCTGTCAGAGGCCTCAGAAATGCAGGCACCTCGGCCGGTGTGTGTGTGTGTGTGTGTGTGTGTGTGTGTGTGTGTGTGTGTGTGTGTGTGTGTGTGTGTGAGCGCGTGTTGTTTTGCAGTTGTTAAGGAGAGGGGAAAAGGTTTTTACAGTGCTTCGTTGGAGCTTCTGACAAGCAGGGAGGAGGCACTCTGACAGCAGAAGCAGGCGCTGCTCATGGCGTCATGTTAATGTCCAACCCATGGATGCATCAAACAACAGTAGAACCTCATATTGTTGGCAAGATCAGTGTTTCATAGGTTATTATTTCATTAAAATTCATCTATATTTTACCATTAAATTTCAGCTGATCTTCTGCAACAAAGCACTAACAGCATGGCTTCCCTGTGGATCTCAAGGGTACGCACAAACATGACGTCACAGGGGGTACACAGAAAGCAAACATAAAAAGTCCATAGACTTGGTTGCCACATGATGTTATGGGGGGAGGGGGCACACACAAAGCCAAGATATTCGCAATATGTAAAAGAAATCACACTTGTGTGAAGTGAGGGGCGCTCATATCATCATGCATCTTCCAATCAAATGATCACAACGATCCGTGCTACTAACACAAACACTTGCTACAAACACATCTACACACAAAGCTGTGCATAGGAGGGGCTAGCGCCCCTCAAAAATATTCAGGCATTTTCTTCCTTGGCCTACTGGCAGTATGTGGAAGAAGATTGCTGCTGATTGACCTAGACTAGAGGTTTGCGAACGCTCTTCTATGGCTCGCCCAGTTGCCACGCAGTAAAAAGGGGATGGGAAATCCCACCCTGCTGAGTATCAGTGGTTCTTAAACAGTTTCATGACAAGGACCTCCAAATGATTATGTATTTGGCCGCCATCTGAAAAGATTTTGTGCGAGGGAACCCCATATGAGAAGATTTGTGCTAAAACATTTCTAAGTACAAGCGTTTTCACAAATGTTCAGCTATCAGCTGCATAGCTATTAGCTATTCAGCTAAGTATAAAATAGGGTAAATGTGGTTAAAATTATTGTGATGCTATAACTTATTTTGATGGGGACCTCCTGAAACCCAGACCCCACTTTGAGAACCATTGTGATACAATACCAAATAGGCGGCCCTGTGAATATGGTAGATGGGACCTATACAGTATGTGCTTCTTAAGAGTGATGCTACATCTTTGGGTCATTGATGAAATAATCTCTCAAGAACAGATTCTGAGCTGCGCTACTGAATCTGGCTTTCAGAACGTTGTTGTTAATGGGAATGAAAACATAGGCACCCCATTGAAGAGGAGAGTTGAGGGCCCACCCGCTTTTTATTAAATTGAATTTTTATGATGTATTTATTTTGAGCACTACAACAATTCTTTCCAACAGGGTGTAAACTATACAGTGCAATTAGGAAAGCATGAATCAACATCACACAATGTACATCTCTAGCCCTCTCTCTCTCTCTCCCTCACACACTATGAGCACCCCCTCACTCTGAACCCCTGGCCCTGAACCCATTCTTTAACAAACTGCCAGTTAAATGTCCCTTTCATATTTAAATGAGCTGAGGCAAAGGTGGAACTTTCCTGCAGGTATATATTAAGCTGCCCCGCTTTCATTCAAATACTCCCACATACAGTACATTAAAGAAGTGTGTATGTATGATTTGCCCAAAGATCCCCGCAATCTAGCTATTTTTAACGTCATATATCCAAAACTGATACTCAAAACATGCTGAAAACACGTTGCTTTGCTTCGCATCACCTTTTGAGTTTGCAGATCCGCTACTTCTGCTGCTTTTGTTTGACGCTGCACAAGTATAGGGCATTAATTTACAAAAAAACACAAAAAGTTAAAATATGGAGATAAGAGGTTTCTGCCTGACAGCAACGATATGGTTAGGACTAAGTCCAAACGATAACCCAATAAGTTCAACAGTAGTGTCAGAGGAGCAGGGCACACAGTCGGTAGTGCTGTTGCCTTGCCTCACAGCTGAGTTCGATTCCCGCTGGGGATTCTGTGGGCGTATTCTCTCCTCATCTCCTCATCAGTGCCCATACCCGAGGTGGGGTTGACGAAAGGGCCTTTCTGTGTAGAGTTTGCATGTTCTCCCTGTGTCCCCTAGGGTATGTACCCTCACAAAAAACATGCAGTAATCCTGGTCTCTAAACTACCTCCCCCTGGCCAGCCGGGGCGCCTGATGGAGGGGAAAGGAACTGGTCGGAATAACATGTTCCTTCCATGCAATATGTCTGGCCTGGGGAAACGCTTCCCTGTCAGGTGAAAAGAAGCAGCTTTGACTCCTCATGCATAGAAGTAAGCATGAGGTCAGTCCGCTGCCCCCCCCCCCCCCCCCCAGGTTGGCAGAGGAAGTGTAGCGCCCAGGATTACATTAGATAATTGACACTGGGCATATTATATATTATATTGACGTGAGATTAAAAAAAAAAGAAGAAAACAGTAGTGACTATAGTGTCAGAGTGCAGTGAGTAGTTATGGCTGTCTGACAGAAGTGACGTGGGGTTTGGTGTAGAGAAGCATCAATACTTTTGTTGCTCTATTCAACAGGGTAGTGTGATGGCCTCTTGTTAACTCAGTTCTATGTTTTGCCATAGACAAATGGCACTGGGTTATGTGTAGTAAAGTAAGGGCAAGCTTCCGTGTTGGTGCTTCACTAGTCTCGCGTAGCCAGACAGCTATTGAGAGAGGCAACAGTCTGGCAATGCGAGACAAGTGCTTCACAGAAGCTTCCATGTACGTCACAGAGTGGACGTTCGGGTCTGACATGGAAAATACACACTGTGATTGGCCAGTAGTCACTTGAGTGGCAGCATGGTGTAGCGTGCCTTCCGCACTTCCGGTGCACTTCCGCCCTCACGTCAACACACATGGCTTCAACGAACTGCAGTGGCATCTACAGTCCGTCCGCCCACAATAACCTACCTAACGACGAGGAGAACTATATGCTCCGAAGAGCACTTTTTCTAATTATCAGTGTAATGTTCACATTGTTCTGTTCCTTTTTGTTCTGTTGTTGTTGAAGCTACGGAATTCTGAGGAGGACTTTTATAGGTTACCGTATACGATTTAGTAACATTGACTCAAAACTATTTTGAGGCTCCAAGATGGTAATATTGTCTATGAAGTTAGCTATCAAATAGTAAACAGGAGACTTAGGAGATCTATAGACCTGCATACTTAACTAAACAAAAATATTTCAGCCATATGTTCACAACTCGCCTTCCAAAATATTTCACCTGGGTGCAGTACTTAGTTTAGACAGTTTTTGGTTTAGACTAGTCATTGGTTAGACCAGTCATTAGTCCTACAACTACAACCTATCTCAAACCCTGCTGCAGAATCCTCAAAATAACCCTCCAACCTACATGGATCCTTCTCAACACCCTTGTCTACAAAGACTCCTTTTATTCAGAGTGTACGTGGATCTGGCCTTCAAGCAGCTATAGTCCAATAATCCACAATAGGGGTAGGCAGACAGTTCCCTGATACAGCTGGAAATCATCCTGCAATAATGCCCTATACATCCTTTATCTCGGAAAGATTTAAAGGACATTAGCATTCCTGCAATTGATTTTTCAACAAATCTATAATAACACTGATCTTTGTGCTGCTGGTGCATGAGCAGAGCAGTTGGGAGTGGGCTAAGAAGTGCTGAGGCTTGCAGTACTGTATCATTATTCCGAATCCTTATCCTGACTTTTCAGCTAAGTCTGTAACACCTCTATATTCAAACACCCTATTGGATGTCATACTGTATATGTTTAAGAGCATGTGTTCTGTGCAGACAATTTATCACGCTAAAACTTGTGTTGCTCTTGGTCTTTCGATAAGGGAAGAAATTATCACTTACATGGATCTCCTTTGGGGTAAACTTCAATGAGTATTTATTAGGAAATCCAATATTAAATAAATTCTAAGGTAAAGGAAAATAGATACACACTGTAAAATTGGGAGTATTAATTTAACTTACAGGTCCATATTTGCACACATATTTAAATTAAAACATTTTACAGTGTACAGTAGATTCTCAACACTGCAATGTATCATCTCCTTCCAGACCGCTTTCCTTCTTCTTCTGATCAACATCAGGAGAGCCAGCCACAATGTGTGAGCTGTAGCGCGGATGACAGGGGTAGTCGTGCGATGATTGGTTTACAGATGAGTGCTTCCTCTAGCCTCTTCAAGGTCACTAAAGACTGAAAATCAAAGGGCCTAGGAGTTAGTATTCCTTAGAAACAGCTGCCTAAATGCTGCCTGCCTAATGGCCATGAAAAAGATGAGCTGACCACCATAACGGAATGACCACTGTTCCCATGCATCTAACAAACATGTGCACATGAAAATTAACAAACAGACAGGTTGTTGTTAAGGACGGCATATGGAGAGAAACTTTGATAGACAGACAATGCATGATAAACACACTATTAGGAGCATGGTGGGGTTTGAGTAATTCAGTCAGACATGGTCCAGTACACAATTAGCAATTAAAAATGATTAATTTAACATTCACATCTTAGTTTAATTTAAAAAACATAATTCTGACAATATGGTCAGCTGTTGATACATAAAGCAGCGTGTGACAACTGAATGTTGAGGCTGTAAAAGGTTTGTTTGAATCATACAAAAATAGACGCATACAGTATACTGTAGAACTGTGTTTTAAGAAATCATGGGTTGTGATGGTTTCACAAAAAATCCTCACAAAATGTGAAATGATCTAAGCTTGGAATGATCAAATAAATGATGAAATGAATGATGAAAGAGTTAAGAACACATAAGCTAGGCCTACTTGGTATTCAAAGCAGTCAATATGACATGAGCCTGCTTACATATAAGACATGTTTACTTAATACGCATTAGCACTCATATGGAACGCAGTTGATGTTTATGGGGCACATATGGCTGGTTTTGTTGTGTTCAATCAAACTGCTCTAAACTAGGATTAACTTTTGAAGGGGGCAATCCATTATCAAATAGCTTCCCCATAGAGGCCCTTCACCAGGTTCCTGCAAATTGTCGATGTCGGGTAGAAACCTTGCATCTCCATTCAACATTTTCCTATATGTCATACGACAGCGGCACACAAAAGTATAGCGTTGTGAGCTTGTAGATCTGCTATTTTTGCTAATTAGTTTAGCTTTAAGTGAAAGTTAAAGTGGTTTAGTGTGTCCCTGGACCCACTGGAACAGTATATTTTCATTCCATTTCCTGAAAAGTCAGAGTTTTGGACATACATGGTTTTCACCTGACAGGCGACAGCGCCAAAATTTATCCTTAGTAATGCTCATGGATCAGGGTGTCAAATATTAGCCTGTCAGAACAATATTTAGTGTCAGAGCCCTTCCTGCTTTTAATGGCTTGACCTACATCCCAGTTCAGAGAGCTAATAAAGGCAGTCTGGTGTGGGTCCTGGAACTGCACAATGTCAGTCGCAGATGCCCAACTCAGCAAGTTCCGGAATGCTCAATTAGCTGGTTTTATAGGGCCCATTAATATGCATTAACTTTCTTTCCCATATACAGGATCAGGCAAACAGTCAAGACCAGCAGCAAGCCAGCCATGTAACACGTTTTTTCTTTGTATAACATCACAATATTGGGCATCAGAAACCTAGAAAGCTACAGAATTAAAAAAAGACAAAATTGTGAAAATATTGTAGGTTGAATACAGAGTAAAATCCTCATTGTTAATTTACACATTTGCAACTCCGAGACTGTATATGTCATGTGTAACCAAATCGGGTCCATTCGGTCACATTTGTAAACTCTAAGAGTTAAATTAAGTTTTTACACAGGCCACACACACAACACACGTACATGCATACATGTACAGCACAGGAGACTTTGGCTTTACAGTACATGAACATCAGTACGTTTACTTATGATCTTCCGGCCTGCCTCCATACCCGTCCTGAATCAAGAGAACGTACAGCTTACTACAGAAGCCTACACAATCTGGTACTACTCCGCCCACACAATAAACCAATCTGGCACAGAGCAAGCTGAATCAATCATGGCGCTTTATTATCCTGTCACTAGCCTGCTTCCTGCAAGTGTGTTTACCCCGTCCATGGCCCTCCGATTGTGGCTGTTCAATGTACATTAAGACAGACATAATTGAGATTGTGGGCGGCCGAAAGTGCAGGGCTCAACCTGTTGTCGTTAATCTGTCATATTGTCAAGAGTCACAGCAGCGGTGACCTATAGATGGCCCCACCTTGAAGGCACTGCTCTTTGCTGTGTGTGGCAGAAATAAAGGCCTCACCTATTTTAACATTATTGGTCGGCCACCAAGAGAGAACTCCCAGAAGGTGTGATCTATTACCTGCAGCCAAACACCCGAGTTTAATTTGCTCGCTGAGGTCCTAATCTCCTAACAAGTGTCATCTGTTAGTAACTTTATGATGTAGATGTATACTCTCTCACAACTCATCACTTTGAAATTATCCACTGGTATTCATTGCTTGATTGATTAAGCATTAGACAGAGTTTTCTTACTTGAAAGTATTATCATGAACAATTAGTTGAATAACTAGCAGCAACTAAAAGTCATGCCCGGCATAATCAAAACTTAAGATTGCTTCTTGTAATATACAGAATTATATAAGCAATGAATTTCAACTAATTGGTAACCTTTCAAACAGCGGCAATCTCTCTTCAAATTGGATTACTGATGGCTGTGCCGAAAATTCCCCTTCACTTTGTATAAATTAAAGCCCTGGAAAAGCATTTACAAAATAACAAGAAATAAATGAATGCAATCGTACTGTTGGAAAAGGTGCTTTTTACAATCACACAACATATTAGAAATAATAGCTAAATCTAGCCTCAGCGGCCCATTATTAATTACATGGCAAATAGGACCTGTCTGTTCTCATACAGAGTTATTGTGGCGGCAAGAGATCACCAAAGAAAATTAAACCACAATCAAAGTACATTTCTATCATCATAATTTCTGATTGTCAGGATCACCTTTTCTAGGGTAGCACAGAGCGGTGCAACAAATCTTAGTTTTTATTAAGTGTCTCAATTTGTTGCCATTCATATTTCATGTTTATGACGCATTACAGCAGTCCTATATGTATCCTGTATCCTTGCTATTTGGAATACACAACGTGATGTATTAGACAGACGGAGAAGATTCAAACCAAGACTAATCTCCTGGATCCTCTATGCAGGAGAACTATGTGTTTACAACATACTAGCAAACTGGAGTGCCTGCTTTGTTTCTATCGCACATTTACGCCCGTTATCAAGGTTGGAATTTTGCACATAAAAAAAAGTGGAAGAAAAGCATCACAGAACAATCAGTTTAATCTCAAAGTGGATATAAGTATCTGGCCGCGTATCTTTAGAACGTGTCTTCTTTTATAGCCAGGCGTTATATTGGCCCAGAGACTCATAAGTTATGAAATGTCAGGATTCTATGCATTCTAATTGAGTGCAGAGCAGTTAATGGCTGTGGAAATTCAGCCGCTTGACGTGCTATTCCCCAGTGTGTCGTTTCACAGCCAAGCCCATGAGCCTCAATTAAATGGCAAAATGGGCCCATTCTCGACAATAACAACAATAAAAACACTAGCCTACATGGCAATAATATCAGGTCTCACCTTGAATCAACAATGGTCACAGCTTGCAAATGGCTAAACGGAGACATTGTGACAAATTTGGAGACCTGAAATCCACCGATACATGTAGAGAAAAAAACAGGGGACAATCAGGTTCTTACTATCTTCATATAAACACATGTAATAAACAGCAGGTCAGATCATATTAGGGTCAATGAGGTATAAATATCCCAAATTCAAATGGACTTATAGCAGCTAGAAGTTGGCCACTGCACTGTAATTACTGCACTGTAACTTTTAAAAGTCTGAGACTATTTTTGTGGGTCACTCAGGCCTAGTTTTTCATCAAACTAGATCAAGTCCCATAGTATATTCTCCAAAATGTCAAAGTTAGCTGTATGTTACGGAGTAAAACTTTTATAATCAATGAACAATAATAGCTATAGTATTTCCCATTTTCAGTAGCAGAAACTGTAGGCTGGTGACCGTACATTTGCAAAATGCCCTCCAATCTATAAATACACATGGAGCATGTCCTATTAAATCCTGTGATATGGCGAGAGGCTAAATATTGAACCAATTTTGATTGAGGTAGTTTTTTTTCCACGCCCTGTCTTATTGTTTTTACGAGTCCTCGACTTTAACCCCTTTACTGCTTCACTGATTTCATGCAAGAAAAAATAGCTTTCCAATAATTCAATTTATGCTTGGGCATAAATGGAATTCAAAGACAATGCTGTTGCCAGTGAAGGAGGAGAATGCTTCTGGCCCAATCAACAGATTTTTTTTACCAGAGGAAAGCGAGAATATATATTTTACAGCTGCTTCACATTCCCATTAAAATGAGGAAGCATCATTTTCAAGTGTGGGGTGTAAGAGAAATACATGGAGAAACAGAAGGTGGGATGAAAACTCTCATATGACGACACTATATGCAATGGTCTAGCACTTGTAAAACTACAAGGCCATTGAAATCTGACCTATAGATATACATCACTAGATGTGATCTGTAGATGTCTAATATAATCTATAAATACATGTTCAAGGTTAGATCTGATCAGCATCATCAAGTTATTACAGGGCCATTCCTGCAAATATGGTCACATCTCATCCATCATTTATTGTTGATGCCAGACCTTGAAAATGTACGTATGATGTGATGTACTGTAGAAGGGAAGGGATATTAAAAAAACACACACACAAGCAGATAAATGAAGAAGCACCATGTATTCATCGAGCCCTTTCTGTCAATCACAGCAATAATAGGAACTAACTCATTCAAATTTTGTGAAAATGAATGATGTTTTCCCTCCAATGTTCAATTTGGATGTGGCAACTAAGGCCATGATGAATGTCTGAATAGTCCATCGCCTTTCTCTCATTCCTACTAACCTTTCCTGACAGCTTAGATATTGCCTACCTGGTAATTTGCTCTACAATAATTGTTACTGTGAGATTTCCCCCCAGCTTTTAACAAGGATTCTTAACACCCTCTGTAGGTGACAAAATGCAATTACAAACATGAAGTGCCCCATCGTGACTGGTCATCAGCAGCTGCCACCACCGCTGCTCCCCGACCCCGACTGGCTCCGTTAATGGAAAACGGAGACTCAGACAGTTTCACCAAACATTTGCAGGGAATAAAACTTTAATTAAGAGATATGAAGCTGTTCTATTGATTAACAACATCGGTGATTAAAGTGTACGGCTGTTTTTTTTTCTTTTCTAGCTTGCTGTTTTGTTTCCCCTCAGAGATCATTTATTGTCGCGCCCCCCGTTTATTGATAAGTGTATTTGATGAATGCAGATGCGGCTGTTTGGAGAGCGGCGCTCGCTGATGGAGCGATCATATTGTGTGAAACGCCAGACACAGGCAGGAACAGCTGTTGCAGCTCCATCCACTGGGATGGCATGTTTCACAGCCACCCCGGGTGCACACGCAGGCGCTTTGCAGTAAAGCTCCAACCAACACATCCATGGTGCCCTAACAACTCTATGAATTTTATGACACATCACGAGAGCTCTCTGATCTCTGTCCAGCACTAAAACCTTAATTATTGAACTAATTGCTACGGCTACGTTCATTTCCCTGGTAATCCTTTCTGGTGATTATACTTTGTGTTCAATAGCAGGCTTATCCTTTAATTAAAAGGATTATTAACCTTTAAGATGGCGCCATGTGGGATTAAACCCTCAAATGTTAGTGTCAAAAGCATACTTTAGAAAACAAGCTGCAAATGTGAGGTATAACAGGCATTAATTCAATCATAATGAGGAGGCTCTGGGGTGTTCGAATGGCTCCTCAATTTGCTACAATTCCGGACTTGTTGAGAAGAACAACAGCTATAAACAATCAACCAAATATCTCCTACCAGTTAAGGCTATGGCTGACACATAAATGATTTCCATGCAAGCTATCAGTTGAATAGATGGATCATAATGCATATTTGGCCCAAGGGCAAATTAAGCTTGGTGAGAACAAGGCGAGAGCTCCTATGTCAATGGTAAAGAACTCATTATACAGACAGGGAAGTCTTTGCTCCGGCAAGCCTTCAAGGCCTTTCACCTCTAGAGCATGAGTTCAAAGTCAACCAAAACGTAGGAGATGTTGAATTAAAATGATTTGTATGGACAAGAGGGGGAGATGGGAGACAGCTCATTGATCTACTACTGTACATGGGGCCCACATTAACACCCGCGTAAAATACAGCAAAGGAAGAATATCTCTGCTGTCGGGAAGAAACCACCTCCAACACCAACTCCAAAATGTAAACTTCTCTGAAAATGAAAAATATGCATTTCTCAGGATTTCTTTTTTAAAGCAATACTGCCTCATGAAAGTTTGTGTTGTGAATTTCTCTTTTTATTATCAAGTACTTGCATGAGAGGTGGAGAGGTTGTGGAGTTAGCTGTTTTAGAAGACAGTTGGAGTTAAGAAGTTTTGACCGACACATTTTTTACTACTTTTCATTGGTTCAATATTGTTTGTCAACACACAGACGTAAAGGGTGTTCAATAGCACTGCATGAAAAATGAAAAAAAAATCTAAAACCTCAACAATGCAGTTGGGTGGTTTCCTCCCAACAGCTGATTGTAATCAAATGAAAACATTACGTTGATGTTATATATTAATCAAATGAAACATGACATTGATGTTCTTTCCCTGATTCCCCGTCCTTGATGCTGCCAATAAGTCGAACATGAACCATTTTATTATTCAAGGGACCAAGATGCCGAAACCCCCCAGCTGACTCAAGCTGTTGTTGGATTGTATTTAAGAGTTGTTTGCCCATGCCAAAGCCACACTGCATTATCCAGAGCAAGGCTTCATTTGAATGTCCTAATTAGTTAATTAGTTGGTGGTTAAGGATGATATGAGCATCTCATCAATCTCTCTACCTCTAAAAATAAACACCCCCAGGATCGTTGTGGTGAGTCATTAGAATACTGATGACTGTGGGAAGTGTCTGTGACTGTGAGGATGAGGGGGTCTGCTTGTGACACTCCACGGCTCCACAGAGATACCGCCAAACACTGCACTGAGCATTGTACGGATGACAAACCAAGCGTGATGCAAGAAGCTTGCAAAAAATGAAAAACAACAATGAATATTGAGTTCCATTAATGCTTTCCCATGCATGTCCTCCGGAATCTATTTACTTATTTATATACTCGAGGACAAACACTAAGGATGAGAGACGCCAGTGAATGGGAGATTAATACATATTTATTACCAAATTATATAAATGCTGTAATTCATATAAAGTTAATTCTAAGTTAGTGCTGCTAGTGAATTTGTTGTTTGTTTTTCTAACGTGCCGTGGTCAGCTGCAAAGCACCATCCTCTTTCATTGTCACACAGAGTTCCACAAGGCAATTATTATTTGACTTTGTAACTACATTGGGACACAGACTTTGTGCTGTAATTCGGCTGCAGAGTATGCAGAGTAAGTGAAGGCAAGAGGAAGGAGAGAACGGCAGAGAGGAGGAGAGATTAGGTTAAAAATAGTTAGCATGTGGCAGAATATGATTGAGTTTCCAGGGCTCTGAAAATTCACTCTAATTATTCAATGGTATTCCTCTGTCATCCTTCCCCTATATGTGTGCCTGTGCTCGGAAGTACAAGTGACTCCAGCTAATATACATAATTCCGCTGCTTAATTGGCACGGATCGGGTGAAAGTGGGCTAGGGAAACTCCTTGGAGACTAATAGGGGCACATATCATTGGCTCCATCAGAAGAGTAGTCCCATAGGTGATAGAAGTCAGCAAATATTTCATGAGCTGTACTATCAAAGTACCTCACCTCTGGAGCCCCGCACACTCTCCCTCTGAAGAACAGTTCCGAAACTGTTCTGCTGTCAGGTGTATATATAGCACGAGCGGAGATGACTGATGCTAATGCCATGTAAATTATGCAGTGCACTATTGCTGTCATAACAATATGTTAGACTTAAACAGGAAGGTTAACTAAACTAGTCATTTAAGTTATAAGTGGGCCACTGGCATATGGCTGCTTTCAGAGATATGGATTAATAAGCTTAGTCCCAGACTGATTTCAGTAGACACGGTTTAGAATAGTCCTAGATTTAGCCCTGATTTATCTGTTTGGGCCTAAAGAATAATCTACACTTACGCTACACTATGCTTTCTTTGCCTCCAAGCAGAAAAGGTTTGCAGATTATATATATATTAATGCTCCATTGTTCTAAACGGACTCTAAGCTACCATTGCTCTACCAAACGTCTTTCTTTACACTGCAAAATCCTAATTGTTTATTTAAAACGTATGGGTCCATTTGCAGAGTTCAACTAACACTTGACTTATAATAGGAGTTTTGACTGTGTACACACAAGATACATTGAAGAGAGAGAAAAGTGAGGAGGAATCACGCAACACACAGGTCCTCTGACAAAAACACATTTTGAATTTATTTGTACTCTCTGGGCCCTGATAAAGAAATTGAAATCAGGAAAGATAATTTACTACTGTCTGTATTTAAGGCAGTAAGCTCAAACCGTTAAAAATAAAACAACATAATGTGGTATTTCAGACACTTTGGGCTCCATTTTCGTCACCGCTAAACCCCTTATCCCTAAACTTATTTGCCTTTTTTACTACTATGAAAAACATTTTTGAATAGTTAAAATGGCCTCACAATGTGTCAATGTAGATTGGCTAGTTGAACTATTCAAAAATGTTTTTCAAAATAGTAAAAAAAGGCAAAGAAGTTTAGGGATAAGGGGTGACGAAAATGGAGCCCTGTATGTTTGATGAAGAGCTATAGTAAAGTTATGGCAGGGCCCGGCACTGTCTGTAACATGCTTACAATGCAGCACTGCTTTATAGTACCGTAGCTGAATTTTCACATGGAACTTAATAGTTTTGTATTATGCTTAGTAGACTATCCTATACTCAGGCTGAAGATATAGACTGTAGATTGTCCCTGAAACACTTTCAGGGACAGATAGCGTGTGCAACATCTAGGGCTCCAATTTCGTCACCGCTAAACCCCTTATCCCTAAACTTCTTTGCCTTTTTTTTACTATTTTGAAAAACATTTTTGAATAGTTCAACTAGCCAATCTACATTGACACGTTGTGAGCTTGTAGACTGGCCATTTTAATTATTCAAAGATGTTTTGCAAAATAGTAAAAAAGGCAAAGAAGTTGGATAAGGGGTTTAGCGGTGGCAAAAATGGAGCCCTTAGTCTTTGAAGCCACAGGAAATAACCATTACATTTTGTTACACACCAAATGGTAAGACCACACTATAATAAAGCGCTCACAGCATGTCAAAACAAATTGTGGCCACCAAAGGAATCAATTTTTGACATTTCACCTCTATCTAGAAAGAGTTCAGTGACCCTGGCTATCAAATTTACAGCTGTGCAGAGCTGTGTTTGTCAGCAATGTGTTTAGTTGAAAGTTTTAGTGTAACACACTGCAGATCATGACACGTGTATGGATTTAATGGACCCTTGAGCCATCCCTCAATATCTCATGTCACTCACACAGGATAAATAGTTCAGATCCTTTCCTGTTAATAACATGAGGGTAATAACATGAGGGGGGGGGGGGATTTGTGCGTAAGATTTGTGCGTAAGACCTCCACTTCTAATCTTAGTACTAGTGAGTGCTGCTGTGCCTCTGAATGAATCATCACACTGACTGATCACTATGGGCTTGTTTTACTAAACATTGTGTCAATAAGCAATTTTGATGGCAATTCATTAATGCTAGATGAATGTCAAAAATCTATTTAAAAACAAAAAGTCTAATTGTGTTATATATAGTACATTATCCGAAAGAGATAACATTCTTCTAACATTACCAAATGATAGAGAATGTAGGCTACAGTATATTATGTAGGCCTACGTCAAGAAATGTGTGCCGTGATCCCTATCCCATTTTTGAGGTTTTAGATAAATCAGCGCTATTGAACACCCTTTAGTCAGTGTGTTGTTTCGAAAATATTGAACCAATGAAAAGTAGTAAAAAGCGCTTCGGACAAAACCTCTTAACTCCATTGGACCCTCAAACTGTCTGCTAAAACAGCTAACTCCACCACCTCTCCCCCTCTCATGCAAGTAATTGACAATAAAGTCAAAACAACAACTTTGATGAAGCACTATTGCTTTGTTTTCAAAATATAAGCTTTTCTTCATTTCCTGAAAAAATTATATTTTTTATTTCCTGAAAAATGAACATTTTGGAGTTAGGTGGTTTCTTCTCGGCAGCAGAGATGGAATGTCACAACAGGTCAGTTCCATGCATTAGTGCTACAGGGGTTGTGCAATAACAATAAGTCATGTGTGTTTTGTTTTAGCTTGTATGTTGTTTTGTGATATGATGCACTGATTGGCAGTGATGGGCAAGCTACTTGGAAAATGTAGTAAGCTACACTACCAGTTACTCTCTATTAAATATAGCTCAACTACAACGAAGCTATCCCCAGATAATTGTAACAAGCTACACTATAAGCTACATGGCAAAAGTAGCTAGCTACATGGACACTACTTTTTTTTTTAAATGTTTTTTATCAACTTCATGATCAAGTTTCCACTGAACAAATAGCCTGATAGGCAGGCAAAAATGCTGAGTTTGATTGTTTATTAAAAAACAAACTGGAAACAAGCCCTCTGTCTGGCTTTTGGTGTCAACTTTTTCACATTTACTTGTATTAATGTACCATGCACGTACCATGTACAAAATATGTATGAGGAAAAAACTGGAAACGTAATAAATTAAAGGCAGTGAAACAATCAAATAAACACCAAAGTGTGGTCAAAAACTCAAAATGACATAAATTTCTTTCTGAAATGTTCTCTCCTCGTCGTAGTGTCAGGAGCTATATTAACTATAGTTCAGTTCACAGTTCAAAAAATTAAAAAGGATCTAATTCAGTTCATAGTTCATAATTCAACATTTTGAACTAAAGTTCATGGTTCCAAAAAATTAACGATTTTAGTTATTTTTCGTTTCCTTTTCTTTTTATTATTATTATTGTCACAGCCTAACCATTTGCGCACCAGCTGAGAGACAGGGATTTAGACTAGAGAATGCTAGTCTCTCAAGACAGACTGTTGCCTCGGGGAGGCGCTGTTTTCCCGAATATTTGACGATGGGATTCTCAGATTGAGAGAATGCTGACAGGCACTCAAATGAGATGTTAACGTCCTGTAGGTAGATTTAGAAATAAAACTAGTGTTGACTAATCAATACAAGTGGCTCTTATTTTGATGGGGCAGTTTCTGCACAGGAAGTCCTTTTGACTTGTAAACAAGCTATGATGAATGAGCTGTCAAAGTACTATAGTCGCTAAACCACGTTAGCGATCAAATTTACAATATGAAAACTTTCACTTAGACAATAATGTAGGTTACACACGCTGGAATTAAACATGGAACCTGCAGGCAGCATTAGGTGAGTACTAGAGTAGCCTAATTCATTGTATAATATATGTGTTGTGCTAGAGATAAAAGGACAGCTGCTGTGACATCCTCCTGCTGCTTAAAGGTTTTATGACATTCATTTTAATTTATTTTAATTTTTCTTTTAGGTTTTATGACCTCAATTACACCCAAAAAACCTGAACTTTGAACATTCAGTGGATTTTCTGTGGTCTGAAGTTTTCTTTGGGGTTTTTTGGGCCTTTTGAGCTACAATGAAAACAGGCAACACAGTGAAACAGTGACATCTGCTGGCACATCCCATTGACATATATGGGATTTGCAGTAAGTGATGTCACTTACTGCCGGCAAATCAGAGCACCTGTTTGAGCCAGAAAACCCCAGATCACAGAAAATCTACTAAATGTTAAAAGTTCATGTTTTTTGGGTGCAATTGAGATTAGAAAACCTAAAAAAAAACAAGAATAATTCCAAAACCTTTTTTTTAATGTCACAATCCCTTTAACAACGACAATGTGTCAGACTCTTCTTATCTAAACCAACCAATCATGGATTTTTTTCCAGGGATTTTTTCCCCCCACAAAACTTTATTTAGCAGTCAATTTGTAACGTATAGCGTTTGTTGGACGCTACGTCACTACTTGGGTCTAAAAATAGCTACACTACAGAAAACGCTACTTGGTTCAAAAGGAGCGACGCTACCATCAAGCTACTGATAAATGTAGTTAAGCTATGAAGCGTCACTACTTGTAGCTAGCTACTGCCCAACACTGCTGATTGGTTGGCACTTTTAATTTTGTTGTACATGTTGCAATGACAAATAAAGATCTATCTATCTATCTATAGAGATCTAGGGTTTGAGGTCAGATGTAGAGTTCCTGCCTATCCAGGGTTTGATGAGGTCACTGCAGGTCAGTGTCGTGATCTTCATATATGGAAAAGGCCACATATGGAGACGTGAAGTCACGAGGCGTGATGATGGACTGATAACCATATATGGAGGCGTGACAAGACTGACGGACGGGCTTTGCAGGTTTTCATATAGTAATCTGTGACCAACGGTATAATGACGTCATATTTCATACTACACTGCTTTTCTGTAACATGATGATGTTCATTTAACAGACAAGACACAGAGGGAAAGAGCAAAAAACAAAAACAATTTCCTTCTCACTTCAAGAACATACGTAAAGTACTTGCCGGCGTTTTATCTGCTCAAACTGAGGATTCCCTTTAAGCAGCAGAGATGACTATCTCCATGGCAGTGAAAGAGGCCGTTCAGTTAGCCCGGGGAGAGGGATCATGAGTACAATATTGACTTTAAATTACAGCAATGGCTGCCGCTCACGCTGTCTCAGGACCACGCTGCGGATCAAACGCAAAGATCAGGCCTGGATTAGGAGAAAGCCACTGACAAGCGCCTAGCCCGCTCCATGCTGCAGCAGAATACACACTCTCACAGCACTTCCCAAATCTCACACTAAGCTCTCCCTTGCCTCTCGAACGTGTTATACACAGATCTTACAGCTATCTCATTTGTGTTTCAAAGCGAACATTGATTACAAACCAAATAATCTAAACACAAGGGTAAAGGGGAGACTCACTGACTCACTGGACATGGATGTTGGGGAGGAATCTATTCAGAGGGAAAAAATGACAAAAATGTTTATTCCCTGATGGCAAAGTGTTCTCATGTTTTGGTCAGGATACAACCGTGGTCCTGCAATGCTTTGTAACCAGGCTTTTATTTTCCATTTCCTGGCAGTTAAACACAAATAACAGCATGGATGATGCACTGGGATGCATTGTCTCAGCTCAGGGAGGAGTGCAGGATATGACTGGTGTGATAAATGATCATGCCCGGTGCCTGGCGTGACAAAGGAACTGCTGCACAATCTGCATGTGCTCCATCCTTTCGCCATCATTAGGTGTAATTGGGACTCATGGTGAGGCGTGTTCTGTTTTTTCCTTTCTTTTTTTTCTTCTTTTTTTCATCCTGCTGTGGAAGTATCCAGGAATGAGGCTGCTACTCCTAATAGGACAGGCTTAAAGTGGGGAGACATGTCCAGGCCACTGCTATCGCAATGATAGAACGTCCTGATATGGTACACTTTGGCCTAAATGGGAGCTCAGCAGATATTTGGCTGTGTCAATTCTTGAAAACCAGAAAATCCACTGTTGGATCCGCATGGCTGTCACGCCAAACAGCCCTGATTGTGACATTCCGATACGGTTCACATGCAGAGACTGTTATTGGAATTATGTCTGGATAAAGCATATATAGAGTACATTATACCTATATAGTATTCCGGTTCTCAACAGTTCTTACACGTTCACCCAGAAAATAACTATAGCACCCAGCTGGGCACTGATTACAGTGTTGTTCATTAGGTATAATGGGGATGCATGTAGAATTTACAGGGTTGTGTAACGAGGTTAAAAACAGACTCATGAATCCTAGTCATCACAGAAACCTTTTTTTTGGCACCACTATTACTCATAATTAAGAGTATCGTAACAAGTTGGTGTATGAGCGTATGAGATGCGAAAAATGTGGCAGGCGTAAAGCTGCAAGTGTGCCGATAAATTAGGAAGGGTAAACGGGTTTCGACAGTGGCCCTGTTTGTGAGTCCACACAGTAAAATCCTCAGTGTTAACTGATCCATTTTGTAACTCAGAGAGTGCACAAGTGTAACCATTTGGTTACAGTTGTACACTCTCAAAGTTAAATGAACAGTGAGCATTTCACTGTGTATACACCCTTTAACCATGCCAGTCCCTCTCTGGATAATGTCTAGCAGGAGCTGTATCACAAAGTCTTTGTCTCGTGACCTCAGCCTGTATATCCTCAAAGCTCTCGCATCGTCGTTAGCATTTAGAATTAATTGCGCAGTTATCCTCAAATTAATTCCTAACTGTTTTACAACACACAGAGAGAAAAGGGCAAACCAATTATTATTCTGTTTTCACCTTACAGAGGGGGATATTATGCAAATTATCTTCTCTACACGAGAAGGAATCAGGGTTTTTATTTTCCTCAGCAGATGCTGCCTAGACAGTTCAGTGTTCCGCGTGGGGACAGGAAGTGGGCATGCTGGGAAAGATCTGATCGCTCCACCTGGCTTCCTACTGACTCCATATCCAAGCAATAATAGAAAACACCTTGAATCATTATTTATTTATAGAAATGTGTTTTTTTTTCTCTTTTTTTTCATCTTTTTTCTTCTTTGCAATGCGTGCCAGACAACTAAGGTTAAAAGAATGTTCCAAGTGTTGTCTGGAACTATTTTACAACTTCTACACTCACAAGCTTGAGGTGTTTCTTGATGGAAGGCAAAGTCTTTTCAGTTACACTTACACAGACCAGCAGAATGCTTTTTTCCCCCTTGCATTTTCCCAAGAACAGTATACATAACATCAAGCAGTTGACACTGATAAAACATAATGAATAAACCACAAAAGTGGAGTAAAATATATTTTGGACAGTGGTGCCCAGTGGCTCGGCCACAGACCCTTGTGGGCCGCAAGGACATAAGTTTGAATATACACTCTCTTCTCTAAGAAATAAAGCATAAAATTAAAGAAGGCATTTTATATTTGTATATATACACACACACACACACACACACACACACACACACACACACACACACACACACACACACACACACACACGTTTTGGAGAAACTAAAGGGAGAAACTATGTGAGAAACTATGTTTTTGATTAGTCAAACTATGTGTAAAAGAGTTCATTGGATATTGCGCTAATATGGCTATGGTAAAATTATTGTATATTTCTGAATATAAATGTGAAATGTGTGGATTTATTTCTCTTTTGTTTCAGTTATGGGGAGAAGAGAGGCAGCCAGACGTGGCTGGACTGTGTGTGGTCACAATGGACAGGGGACATCTCACCTCCTACCTTCTCCTGTTCCCTGACCGCACTGAGTGTTTATTAAACTGAGACCTTGAGACCTGAGAGAAGTTGCAAAAAAAAAAGAAAAGAGAGAGAGAGAGAGAGAGAGAGAGAGAGAGAGAGAGAGAGAGAGAGAGAGAGAGAGAGAGAGAGAGAGAACTCGTCTCCCACTTGAGTTTCCCTGCTCTCGCCTCTCGATATAGTCCGCAGATATAAAACTAAAGCAGTGACTTCAAAGTCGGAACAAACGGTAGCTTTAATGAGCTGTAATGATGAGTTAAGGTCAAAGCACTTATCATCTTTACAAATCAGGAGAAGAGGCACTCATGAAAATGGGGTCCCATGAGTATCCATCATCACCTCAAAAACTGCATGCAGTGGCACAGCTCCAGGTGTTCCTAGCAAATTGGGCTTTCGATGTGGAATGGATCAAACACCGGCTCAATATTCATTATTCTCTCTGACTGTTATCTGCAGCAGTTCTCTGAGTGGGTGAGGGTAATTGTGTACCTCATTGTGTGCGTGTTTGGACTGAACTTAATCATGATGTCAGCCCGCTAATAAAAGGTTATTAAAGGAACAAAGATCCAGGTTTTACATATGTTAGGCAGGGGAGGTCTCGGCAACGCCTGTCTCCTGAGGTAAACATGGGCCCTCATGACAAATGATGTTCACGCTGAGATCAGATAGTTAACAAGAGATCTCCTTATTAACCAGGTCTGCATAGATAATTGGCACTTGAGCCTCACATTTTAAATCTGGCCTGAGCAGTGTCATTTATCAAGAGCCCGAGCATGCTGTCAGGCCTCTATAATAAGCCTCGGTAACTGATGAATCAAGATTAAGCAGATAGATTGAGAATGAAGAAGGAGAAAATGGGCCATGGCTATATTGCGGAGAGCTCAGCTTCATATTCATAACATTAATGTGGCATTATTCCTTATAGGAGGGATCTACCATGTGCGAGATGCCATAGCGTAAAATACCTCCATTCCACAGCCTCATGATGAAGAGTCCCACAGTAGATTGCAGCACTTTACTCTCATCTGCATATACAGCACGCAAGCCTTGAAACCAAAGGAAGATGGAGAGCTCATGAAATGTTTGAATGGTAGTGGAATATCCCACATAAATCCACCACACAACTTTTTTTTGAGGGGCGCTAGCCACTCCTATATCCAGCTTTTGTCCTACACTAAATTCCCATTGACAGTGAATGGAGAATTTTACATCATAGTGTCTGAGTGTCTATTTTATGGCATAATGATGTACCATGATAAGAGTGCCCCTCACTGTTTTTCTTATAGACTTGCGTTCAGCGGTAACTAGTGCGAACAGTGCTGCGTGGACAGAGGCACATAATTTACATTGGAAATTTGATTGGCTTTGTGGCTTTGTATCTTTTTGTTATTATTAAAATAACCTTGGTATGAATGTGTCTTTGTTTGTGTGTGTGTGTGTGTGTGTGTGTGTGTGTGTGTGAGGGTGTGTGTGTGTGTGTGTGTGTGTGTGTGTGCGTGCGTGCGTGCGTGCGTGTGCCTGTAATGTATGTGCATGTCCTGGCATATTTGCGTGCATGTGTATGTACATGTGAGAACACCCCCCTTTCCACCAGCATATAAGTGCAGATAATTACAGATGATGGGCTGGTGATCTGCTGCAGGTATGGGAGCCACCTCAGGCCTCGCCCAGCCTTCCACCTCCAGCATGGCCCCCGCTCTGTTCGGCCGTGTTTGGCAGCGTCTCCCCTTCCCCAGGTCTCCAGCTGTCCAGTGGGGTGCGCCAAGTCACAGCAGGACCGGCAGCCTCTCCATCTATGGCCCGTCTCTTTCTATGAGTGTTGGGGGGGGGGGGGGGGGGGGTTCCTCTCTCCCTCTCCCTCTCTCTCTCTCTCTCTCTCTCCCTCTCTCTCTCTCTACTTGCATTACTCACTGGCAGACGGAACACGCTGCCAGCACCCAGCATGTCCGCCCACACGCCCCTGCCCTGCCGGTCAGACCTCGCGGTTGGAGGAGATGATGGAGAGAATCTGGGATCCAGGAGGGGGGTGGATCCACAGGAATCTAAGACAGACAGAGGCAGAGAGAAGCCCCGAAGCTTACCTCCATCCCACAGGCAGATCCACGGACAGCCCTTCTTGATATGGTACTCTGATAGTCTCCTCATTGGGGTCTTTTTTTCCCTTCCTTTGGGGGGTGTGGGTGGGTGTTGCTCTTGATCTGAAATGACAGTTAAATGATAGTTTGTTTTTTTGTTTAATCACTTCCCCCTTATAGCTCTTCTTCTAAATCTGCATTCTTCACTCTGCCCCAGTGTGCTTAAATAGTTTTTCAGATTTTGACGATTTCAATTAATTTACATTAGCTCAGAGATAGCATTTGTCCAGCTTGTTGATGCACATAAGAGATGCACATAAGAGTTTAAAGATTGGGGCATATATCCATGAAGATATCAAACAAATTTACTACTTGCATGAAAATACACTAAACTTGATGTGAAAGTATAAGTTTATGATGCACTGTAATTTAACTAGTAGGCTACAGGACTACGACGACATGAATGGTTAGGCTTTCAGGCTTTCAGGAAACAAAACAATAAATAAACAAATTAATACATTTGTTTCCATCTCTTAAATGCAGGTAGTCATGAGTTTAGAATGGAGAACGGAAGGTGTTGAAATGTCTCTATACGGTAGGCTACACCTATACTGTAAGTAACACATGCACATTTCAGCATAGGTGCCTTGGAGACACGGAAAAAAAATAATAATGTGATGATGTTCATCATGAACAGTGGGACAAATTCTGAAAAACAAATGATCATTCTGGGGAAACAATCATGCACAGCATAAACAAACGGGCTAATTACTGTAAGACAAGGACCGCAGTACCTCCCTGCGCCCACAGGGGGCTCTAGTGCACCATAGATTCAGAGTTGTGTACAGCAGCTTCTGAAAGAGCACATTATTGACTGTGTTCAGGGCAGACCTTTTGAACTGCTGTGCCATGCTGTTGATATAAGTATTAACCAAAGTGATAGACAAAAAACTGAATGTAATTGTATTTGTTAGAACACAAACTAATCACTGTAAAATAGCGCAAAAAGAAGACCCAACTATTCATTTAGCATGTACTGCAGGTTGCTTCAGAAGTGCCTTAAATAGTGTATACCCACAGAGTATAGGTCTGTGCCTGTATTGGGTTCTGAACATGTTTTGTCCATACTGTATGTGTGTCTATATGAAATTCCAAGGTGGTGAACAGTACTTGATGAGCTAGCTCTGGAGACCTCTGAATTTTAATGATGTTGGAGATGATATTGTGTGTCCTTCAGCTTGTTATACTGACACAAGCACTCCATAAATCATCATACCTAGCTATCGTAAAATCAATACCAAACTGCTACCTCAGCGCTAACCCGTAATAAGTTTTTCAGCCATCTAACAGCTTAAACTTTGCTGTAATGCCGTTCGACCTAAAGGTTAAGATCAGAGCATGCTTAATTTGTTTTGTAATAGAGACTTTCTAATCCTTAATGAAGCGCCTATTAGTGAGGCTTTTGTTGGCACATTGGTGATCAGTTGGTGGAACAGCCACTGCAATTAAGTTTGAATCTTTGTCCTGGAGCAAGAAAAAAAGAAAAAGGACAAAAACAGCCAAGCTTAAACGGTCAATAAATGTTAATCCAGTCAGAACTCATCTGTGCCTTTGAACAGGACTCACACAGGGTTTTTCTTTCCACATGTACTTGTTTTATCCTTCCCTAAGAGAGGCCATCCCTTAAGGATACTGCCACACTGATCCTGAGACCAACCAGCTACCTCTCACTAATAAGAGCCCATGTGTAAGCAATATTGTCCACATTAACCACATTATTAAGGGGCTTTGTGTAAAACTCAACCCATAAATAAATTCAGAGAGCAAGGGCTCCTAGAATGAGCAATAAGCGCATGGAAACCTGCTCAAATATTCTATAATGAATGAGGAGAAAAAAGTGCAAGAGCACATGTTTTGTAGTCAGTCAAACACAAATGAAGCACTTGTGTTGTTGTTTCAACACGGATTCCTTTCACAAATTTACATTTTAACTCTGTTCTTCCTACAAAAGACTATGTAAAGAGAAACAACAAAAAATACTAAATGGAAATGCATAATGTTACCTTTTGGGATTGCTTTTGTTTTACAATGATGGCTCTAACCGCCCGGGCCAACAACATATCGTTGTTGTTGGTTATAGAAACCTTGTATCTCCATATTTCGTCCATACTGTATTTGTGTGACACTCGTCACACAAAAGTAGCAAAAAATGCAGATCTTCAAGCTTTCGACGCCTTGCACTGATCTGCTTTTTGAAAAACATAGTAAGTAAAACTGATAAAGTGTGTCTGTAGGTTTTATAAACATTTAACCAAATGAAAAGTATTAACAAGAGCTTATAACTAAACAAACTGGACACAGGCCACGTTTTCCATTTCCTGAAAAGTAACGGTTTTGGACATACAAGGTTTCCACCCGTCAGCCACGATATGTAAAAGCCTTTTGCAAAGAGAGAAGCTATTGCCACACAATTTCTGAAGCGTAAACAGCTTATGAAAGTCAAATGGAAATGTGGCATAATCTGACATGGAGAGTCGCATCCTGAAAAACATCCCCATAACAAACCACGCTGCCACACAAAAGAGACAATGGGTGCATGTTCCGAAACGCTCCACAGGTGATCTGACTATAAAAACATACATCCACAAATCAGCAAATGAAATTAACCAGGTGCCTTAACATGATAACATACAGTATAGTGTACTGTAGGGACCAATCCCTTTCTTCTTCTATACTTGCAATGAAGGAGCCGATCAATATAAATAATAATGCCAAGTGTCTTCAACACACAAGCTAGACTTGGTGTCAACTTTCAATCTTTTCCTCCACCTTTTAATCCCAATTAGTCATTCTATCAATTGACCGAATCACGCAATTCGCGACATAACCAAAATTGTATTTCCGGGTAGATAACTGTATAGACACTATCAGCATCACATTGGAGCAGCATTATTCATTAACCTTATTTCTGGTAGAAGAGGATATACTTATATTTTTATTGACAATTATAAATTAAACATAGCTAATGTTCTGGACACTTTTAGTTTATATTGCGAAAATGTCATTCTACCGGAAATTTCGGTTGTTTGTTCCCAAGTCCCCTTTTATATGGTCCTTTACGCTGCTGACCCCTATACTGCATGGCTGGTCTTAGGGAGGGTGAAGCTGATATGTCTCCTACACGTCACACAGCCAGTCCACTTCATTTCACCTGACTGGGAGGGCGTAACACATGCAGAGGTAATCACGATCCTTCCCAGGTCATCTCCCCACTGAACAGCCCTGACCAACCTGTATGAGTTGCTATAGTGCAGTAGTCTCTCCACAGTAGTGGCCAAACTGTTGCCTCTTGCAATTTTCAAATGCTTCCATCATACAGTCTGGAGAACGGAAACTCTGATCACGAGTGAAATATAAAGCGGAAGTGAAGCCTCCTCCCCACTTCTGTTTCGTCTTCATACAGTTGCGAACATTTATCCTAATATAATTCAAAATCATCTAAGCATAGCTTGCTGATTAGCAGAAATGGATTTTATTTTATTTTATGTAATGTACATTTTAAAATATATTTTCGTGAACGGAAATGCCAGCTTCCTTACTCGGATTTCGGGAGGTTTAGTTCCAGACTCTATAGTATATATATACTATATACTATATAGCAGGGTTCCCCAATTAATTTTCCTCAAGCGCCTTATTTTGACTTGCGTACCAGGCTGGGGGCCGAGTCTGCACGCGCGAGGTCGAGGTCTTGCCCTGAAAATTCATTTTCCATTCCATTTGAAAAGGATGCCCAGTTTGACATGCATAGGCTACTGACCCCCATTTAATGCCATTTATATCTGGGACCCTACCAAATTCTTCCATGGGCCACAAGGGGGCGCTCCGCGGGCCGCAAATGGCCCGCGGGCCGCCTATTGGGGAACCCTGCTATATAGCATTCGGAGATTGTGGAATAGTTGTCTTGCTAGGTGAGACTACTAGTGCAGCGACAGAGAGGTCACCCTCCCCAACTGGCTTCCTGCCCTCCAACATGGCCAATTGTGTTTGTTGGAAGTGGACGCCAGGCCAAGCCAGATACAGCCCAGAAGATTCCAATCCCTCTCGTCTCCACGGTGGTGGGCAGGAACTTTACACCTGCATGGCCGCCATCTGAGCGCTCATGTTAGATTTAAATCCAGAATCACTTAGGACATTGGTCTGGTCATAATTGCCAGCTGCAGTAAGCTCTCGTTTATGAACATCTATAATCAGTTTGTGTGCCGCAGCCACTGCCTCAGCTCACAGCTTCACGTTGCAGCGCTCAGAGTATGCAGCCAATACTGCTTCACGTTGCGGCGTTCAGATTATGGGTTTTATGGGTAAGTCTCCTATTGGCTTAGAGGTAGCCTAGAGGCAGCCTAGAGGCAGCCAATCATCATCAAGTGTCTACTACAGTCGCTAGTAGAGGTAGGTGAACATGTTGTCCAGCGCTTTTCAAGCAGCTAGCAAAAACATAGGCCTACGGGTCCATTTAGTTCCAAGCACTGAGGACATTCCAGTCTTCTTCTGTCGTATGTCCTTAGAGACCTTCAGCTCCGTTGCAGCAAGCCAGTCATTGTCTAGGTCAATTAAGCCTTGATCACCGGTATATGGGGCAGCTGGTCAGCACGTGTTCCACAGTCTGTAATGGATCCCCACATTCGCAGTGGGCACTTTCTGTGAGACCACACTTCTGCATGTACGCAACAAAGCGTCCCACACCCATCCTCAGGTGGTTGAGGGTTGTCCACTCCCTGCAGGGGAGGTGCTGGCCAGTAACATCTGTGGGATCCTCGATGTAGTGGAGAAAAAGAAGAAGAAGAAGAAGAGTATCAAGGGGCCCTTGAAATTAAAACGTTTGAGAACCACTGGCCTACATCTACTTGGGTGGCTCCAAAATGCAGGTTCTATAGACAGGCCATTAAAGTCACGTGGCACCCTATCAGCTTGTAACTCATGTTTTTTTGTTGGGGAACACCCACATACCTATGGTTTTGGGAGCTCTGATGTTGGCTGTGATTTATACACAGTACGAGGTGTTGACCATGCGTCAAAGGTCTTGCTGGCTGACCCTGAAAACATCTGTGTTTAGGGCCTGTTGCTTATTATACAGAGTAGCAGACATGGCAGGAGAACTACAGACAACCTAGCAATACTGCATCCTCAATCATGTTTGACATATCTGGCAGGAAAACCTTATTATGCTGAATGCATAGTTTTCTATTTCCAAATAAAATAAAAACATGACATAGTGATCAGATATTCAAAAACTACTGGTGGGTTTATATTATATGGTCTTATACAGCATCCAGAGCCCGACTGACACATCGGTTTGGCCAATATATTGACCGTTATTTAACTTTTTTGACAACTTCAGTATCGGCAGAATTTATGTAGCCGATGTGTCCCGATTTTCAACCACTTTCAACCTGGCATTAAGAATGTATTTAGCTTTTCTTCTAAAATAGCAGATCTATAAGTTCAAAACAAATCACGATGCAATGTTGTGAGACGTGGTTAAGTGGCTAAATAAAGCAAAGTTCAGTTTATGTGTGTATTTTATAATTGCTTAATTTGTTGTTCATTATATAATTCCAGTAGAATTTTCATGTTAAAGTTTAATATACGTATACGGTACTTAATAAATAAATAAAAAATCAAAATTATTATTATTTATTTTTCTTTAGTTTCTTACTTTAATCACTTAAGCACAAGTTCTTTTTTTTCTTTTTTTTAATACAAAATATCGGTCAAACATTGGTGGTCAAGGACTCTCCATAATTGTAATTTGCATCAGTCCGAAACATCTGGCATCCAACCGACTCTACTTATATCCATATATGTCGTATTTTGTTGATAATGGCTTTCTTTGTAATCTTTTTGGGAAAATGATATATCTTTATAGGTGAAAGTGAACTTCTGTGCCTTTTCATGTTAACACCAGTTTCTCTTCTGACTCTTAAACAAAGATATAAATCACTCAGTCGACCATGTCACAGTCACTTTCCCAGCTGAGTTGAAGAGAAAATCCAACATAAAATGGTAGTTGAATAGGTGCATTGCTCCTGTGATGTGGGAGCCGTCCAGATTTGGGAACATTAACAAGTATCTCCCAAAGTTAGACATGACAGATAGACAATGTGTAAGAAGATAATATGTGATATAGCACAGTGCTGCTCCACTTAAAATGAACGGAACAGCAAGTGTGTGGACTCTGAGTCTGAGACAGTACCCAAGATGATTTCTTGAAGGGGCTTATGGGTACTTTTTTAGTTTGTAGTGCTAATATGAGACAGAGGTCATTTAGATGTAAAAACTCAAATAAAATGTACATTACACATTTTTGTTGTCTTCTACAAAATCATGTCTTCATTACATTTCCATGGATACAATAGACTACTCACCAAAACAAATGCTGCAACAAAATGCTTTTGTGGGTTTATTGCCCTTCGACAATAAACATGTTTACATGGATGTATTTACTCTGTATGCATCCATCCAACCGTCCGTCCATCCATTTACCTGTCTACTTTCCTGTCTGTCTGTCTGTCTGTCTGTCTGTCTGTCTGTCTGTCTGTCTGTCTGTCTGTCTGTCTGTCTGTCTGTCTGTCTGTCTGTCTGTCTGTCTGTCTGTCTGTCTGTCTGTCTGTCTGCCTGCCTGCCTGCCTGCCTGCCTGCCTGCCTGCCTGCCTGCCTGCCTGCCTGCCTGCCTGCCTGCCTGCCTGCCTGCCTGCCTGCCTGCCTGTCTGTCTGTCTGTCTGTCTGTCTGTCTGTCTATCTGTCATGGCCAGTGTTGACAGGCTGATGTCTGACTTTCAATAAATGGCAACTAGAACTATACAGTGTATTAGCAAAACCAGTATATCAGTCTAACACACCTCTGATCATTAGCCTAATTGCATTATATATATATACCCAAGGACACAGTAGGCTGATACTGTAATTATTCACATTACTGTCTTTGTTTCTTGGTCTTAATCTTGGGTGAGATCCAGGGCCGGATTTACCCTCCCAAGGGCCCCTGGGCTAGACAAAATTTTAGGCCCCCCCCTGGGCTGCGCGGTGTGTTTCGGTCGCGCGGCGGCCAGAAAAAAGATTGGGGTATTTTGTTTTAATTTCGCTGTAATTTTGGGGTACCCAGCCCCCACAAAAGAGAGAGGCAGGCAGGCAGACAGACAGACAGACTTCGCTGAATGAATGCAGCCACTAGTAGCCAGTAGTGTACTAATGCAGTTTTACAGCAAAATATTTCACAATGTGCTCTATAAAATCACAGTAAGAGAGATGAGCAATAATTAAAGAGTAAAGCTATTAATAGTGCCCTAATGCAGTTGCCAGTTTTACAGAGAGAGAGAGAGAGAGAGAGAGAGAGAGAGAGAGAGAGAGAGAGAGAGAGAGACACACACACACACACAGACAGACAGACAGTCAACCAATTTCTGTTGCCACATCCATTCAAAACTGATCTGTCGACCGGTGTAGAAGAACATATATAGGCCTACATGGATGGTGGACCTTACCTAAGGGCAAGGTGTTGGTTCCTGGATTTTATGCATTGTTTATAGTCCTTTATGCATGGATTGGTGGGACATGAAAATGCACAGGGCATGTGTTGCACTGATGCATCCTCAACATTGGCTTTAATAAGGATTCAAGGAATCAATATTGTAAGAGGCTGATATATGTCCTTGGAGCATCATTCTACTCAGACCAGTATTTCGCCACAGCTTCAGTGCGGCGTGTGTGAATGCCGCACATAGAATTGGGCGCTCAGTCACACACATCTGTTGAGATATTTGAAATAGTGAATTTGCAGAGAAGTATTTGATTTAAATACGGGGCGAGATTGGAGCACCCTGGTATGTCTGTCATAGGCCTCCCAAGCGGGTCTGATAGGGCCTGGCTTTGGCCGGGCTGTGGCAGGGAGCGAATGGAATGAGTTTGGGACTGTCAGTGTGTGGGCGGCCAGGGTCGTCTTCAGTGTGACCTGCCACCTCTGGCTGAGCCTTGGAAAGTGATATCTGATCCTAATGCTGAGCTTCTCCTTGCTGCTTACAAGCCTGCGTCATCTGAATAAAACTGCACACTGTAGTGCAAATACTACACTGTGAACCTCTGAGTGTTAATGTGACCCTGAGTGTACAAATGAAACCAAATGGACCAGGACGTTTCCGTTTCGTTATATTTGTACACTACTTGAGTTAAAAATTGATAAATGAACAGTTGTCATTTTGTTTTACTGTATTGATGTGACTGATTTGACTTATCTCTAGATTATTGTTTACAGATTGTGTACCTGTAAAAACTGAGATATTAAAATATTGTTAGCTTGAAAATAAACATTAACTACAAAACTCGAATTCTGTAATATGACCCTGCAGCCGTATCCACAAGCAAGCCATAACAATGTGTCTAACTTATAACCGCACAGGCGCACGCACATTTACAATGCGTATACTGTAGGTCTACATGCCGTTTTTCACAATTGTGTGAATGTGCCAAAAAGTCCAGTGTAGCCCTCTGTTGAGCATCCAGAGAGGAAGAAACACGGATAATAAAGGTCTCTTTATGATGAGGCTCCTGTACACTGAGCCACACAGAAAAAAGAAAGGAAAAAAAACTTAAGAGAAAAGATCTATCAGGAGGTGGGAATTACACTGCCCTGTGCAGGGCTGGGAAAAATGAAGCAGGCATTTCTGAGCTGGCTGGCAACATAACCTTCAGAAACATCCTATTTTTCATTAGAGCTAGTGTCAGACGGCTATGCCTTTAATAACATTCATCCCTGCACCAAGGAGAGGATAACTCAAGCTTTAGGCACATAATGAATAGGAGAATAGGCCCTGGCGCTGTTAAGAAACAGGAGGGTTTGCCAAACAGGCAGAGAGGCACTCATAGCAAGCGTCTCACCGCACGGCAGTAACCCCCCCCCCCCCCCCCCCATTGCTGCCTGTATTAATGCCATGCAAATGAAGAGTCAGCTGCTTCTGAGGTGGCTCTCTAATATGGCCCTGTTAATTACTGTCATTAGAGGAGGAGCTAGAAGACAGGACTAACAAGCCACTGTCCTCATGATCTCTGCATTTGAACGTCATCTTCAGCAATAAAAACATGTCAGAACCCCGGTAAGAGAATTGCAAATTGCCAAATTTGCTGACAGCGTGGATTTTTCCCCCTCTCCTTTATTTTCTGCTGACTCTGAGTAGCTTGCCAGTGATGGATGCATTCTTGACACAGTCTTGGTGTTTAGACTTAAGAAATAATGAGTATCAATGTCCCAGCCGTGGAATATGCAAAGAAGAGAAGAGCGCTGTGTGGGTTTAATTAAGGGAGGCAGAGGCAGCGGCTGCTCTCAAACAGAGTGACCCGACATGATCAGGTTCTTATTGCTGTCACTTTTTGAGCTGAATTATGGCCAGTAAGGTACAACTCTACAGCACGTTAATAAGACAAACGTAAAGCCGTAACAAGAGCTCCAGGGCCACCCTGTGCATGGAAACGGGGATACGTGGGACAGTTCTTGGTCTCAGAAACATAGACACATAACATAGCACATGCAACTGAGGCAAGAACCTCGGCGCTGCAGTGAATTGAGGACGTAACAGCATCATTATGGCACTTATTGTTTTTTCACAGTCAAGTGAAGTATTATTTTGCTTTACAAATGCCCTCCAGCAGTTCACACTCTTTACTGTATGTCACAGAGGAAAATATATTTCACATACTCCAGAGAGCACACTAAAATATCTTGTATTACGTCCATGATGCATCAAATGTCTTCAATGGCCTTGGTTTTAGTACCCGCCTCAAACAAACCGAGGAAAGATGGCAGAGTCGATACATTCAACACACCAGGCCAACTCTAGGCTAATATTAAAGAGAACTTTCTCTCTCTCTCTCTCTCTCCCCGTTTCTCTCACTCGCTTTCTCCGCCTCTCTAACACTCTTTCTGTCTCTCTTTCTCTCCCGTGTTCTCTTTTCTCTCTCTGTCTTTTTCTCATTCTCCTCCGGTTGTCCACCTCCTCTTTCTCGTCCCACCCCCCCCACCTCTTTCTTTCGAATGTCTGTGCTGCGGAGGACAAATCAAAGGCTCTATTTTACTAATGTAGCACTGAGGAGACTGTGAGGTGGCTGTGAGGATAATGAGGGACTGCAGAGATGTGAAACAGACAGGCTGAAATGGATAATTAGGACAGAAAGTTTCATCGATGCCACTGACACTCTGCAGAAGAACAGGAACATTAAGTTCTGTTCAAACGTGTGTGTGTGTGTGTGTGTGTGTGTGTGTGTGTATATATATATATAATTGAGCTCTCAGCACCTCTTTTTACCTTCAGATACCACCCTGACCTCCGTCAGGATATAGCTAACATAACTATCTTTATTAATTTAAGTACCCGCGAATCATCCTACACTTACATTTTGCATAATTACTGAATTGACCTGCCTTTGGAATACATGGGTCTTTCATGCCCTCAGTACTGACAATTTCTTTCCTTTTAAGGCCTTTACAATGCACACTATCACGGGTGATACAAAAATGTGAAATCAAAACTGTACTGTAGTTGCGTAATTCCTTTTTCACAGTGCCGATGCTCCGATCTTTGACGTTGCTGTATCGCCATGTGATATTCACGTTTTATGTAGCCTACTCACGACACAAACAGTAAAGCAAAATACATTTTGATGCAAATTAACGGCACGACCAAAATGACCCGCTTTGTAATGACCTTTATTCTGCAAGTGCAATAGTCTAGTCTTTGATGTGCGTAACCATTTTAGAATCTGAAATAAAAGTTGTGTTTTCATCAAGTGTTTAGAGGTATTGAACATATTTGCACAGCAGCCATTTTGATTTCATGTCATTGTAACAGGTGAGGGTGATCACTGGCATAAGTGTGCGAGAGAGTTTTTTTTCTTTAAAATAATCTAATGATCATTACATCCTGATGTGAAAGAAAATATTTCTGAAGAAAAATAAAGGCTGTTTAATATGTATTGCCTATACGGACAATCGGAATCAGTTGGAAATATTTTGTGTCATAATTAAGCTTAATGTTGGAATGGCACATATGAAAATGGCACTTCATGTCAAAAAGGTTGCCGACCCCTGCTCTTGGGGGTGGGGAAACGGCCTTGCATGGGTGAATGTTTGGTCAATATGCGTAGAGTATCTCCTGTGATTTGAAAGGATCCGGGAGGTTGATAATGAGCAGCGCTGTAGCAGTTAAAAGGCGTTTGAGGGAGATATCATGCCATGTTGCTCCAACGTTATTATGATCAGATTTCTCCTTGACAATATGAAAAGATCAAATCAATAAGTACTGAGATTTTGATGATCCTCAACCCACATCCAACTGACTCCCTCCTCCTCAGGGAGCATTGAGAGAGCATGATCTGACATCACACAAGCACTAATATGAGGGTTTTCACTGACACCGAAAATATGCAACTTCGATTAGTGAAATGCTGAACAAAATGGTTCGCATTCTGGATTCTTTCCCAAATATTGCTATTTGGGTGTAGATGACGGGACCTATTGTGTTTCACTTTAAGGAATTCAATTAAGAGTCATTAGGATTCTGAGTGATTACCCATGGCCTGTCGATAGACGAGGAAGAGGAAGGACACACTAATTAGAGGGTCATTTAAATGTTTCTCAGTGTAGAGTAATGAGGAGCAACATAGCATTTAAAATGCAGTTTGTAGGAAAATCTCCTTGCACAGCAAATGACCGATATAACGTGTTCACTTTGCTCTCTGCAAATTCCCTTTATAGACGCATAGACGGGAATGGATCCCTGAGGAATACTAAATGTGGTCATACGACAGTCACATAGCAGAAGCTACCAGCCTCGGTAAATGGCAGGTAAATATTCCGAGTTTATGTCTTTTTCATTTTTGAGAATATTGTTTTTAGGAAATAAATCGCAAAACAGCTGTAAAGTCACAGAGGGTGTTTACATATTCTAAAATTGAAAATAAGCATTCCACTAAAAGCAGGGGTAGCATTATCTTTCATTTTTAATTGACTGTCACTGTTGTGCGTCTTTGTAGTCATTCTATCAAAGATGGATAGATAGTTTCACTGTCTATCATGAAGTTAATGTCATTCTCAGATGAATGATGGTAATTATGTTGCAGGAAGGTGACATACTCTAAAACAGCCTCCCTTTCTTTTTAGGTGCTGCTGTAGGTCACTGTCATATTTAAATTCAATTGCACTGTAGAAGTTTCAACGAAGTGGGTTCACCGTTATAAATTAAAAAGGTGAAAATAATATCAAACTTGAAACCTTTTGCATATGAATATCATGCACATGGCCACACAGTATTTACACAAAGCAGATATGGGCTTTAACACTATGTTTCCTTTCTATTAACGGTGTTTTCATTACATGCATTTCCCAGGTCTTGTTATCCGCAGCGCATGGACACTGCATCTCTGCTGCCAGGCGAGGGCTGCTTTGTGTTAACATAGTGAGAAAGATATTGATTAAAGTATGATAAGAAGCCCCAGTCCCAGGGCAGAGTCTCCACAGCTATGATTAAATATACTGCACCAAGGTTGGACATAGTATATATCACAAAGAAACAAAACTCACAGCATTTTATATACAGCACATTATCTTCTCCACTAATATAGAATCAAGGGGTATCAGAGCTCGATCTGAAACAATGGACGTTTAGTACAGTATAATCATAGCTATGTTGGCATCAATAGGCCTATAGGAAGGATGAAGTCCCACTCCCACCCATGATATGCACCTGTGTGTATGTGGACCTGACTTTTAAAACTGTCAAATTAGATTAGCTGGTAACAGACGGACGGACGCACACACGGACTCACACACGGAGTGCAAAACATACTCTCTCCCTATGCCTTTGGCCGCATGTAAAAGTCCTGTTTGTAGCACATAGTTCTGGCATTGATTAATTGCTGATTGAGCTTAAAGGGGAATACATTAATATAAGTAAAGTTAGAGGTCTAGAACTTATTGTGGTCATGTGATCAGTTAGCCTGGTGCGGCCAGACTCATTCACTGATGTTTCCTCACCGGGAGGAAACATCAGTGAACCCTCACTATGACTCTGGCCGCGCCAGGCTAGTGATCAGTGACATCACGTCAGTGTACTCTGTACGCCAAAGAGTACACCAAGTGGCTACATACTGTAATATTGTATTTAGTCACTTGTTCGAAAGCCCCCGCCCCCTATCAAAAATAGCTAAAATCGCTAAAACAAAAGAAAGCAGAAAATTAAAGAAAGAAAAAGAAAAAAAAGATTACACTCATCTTTTACTTTCTCTAATAACAAAACATGAACCTTGGTTGAAAAACAAAAACAAAGTTCTCCTTTAAATTACGTTCGAAGTGACCGAGGTAGGACGTGTAAATTACGTCAGACTTCAGTGCTGTTTAGTGCCCGTCTGTCTGTCTATGATCATTTTAATCTATCTGGCTGTGTCTCTTTTACAGAATTACAGTACTTACTTACTAATTAATGGAGCACCTTAACGGAGGTGCAACAGAGGATAGTCAGTCAGTCAGTCAAAACTAAAAGCATACAAGTCTATAGGATTGGCCAGCAGGTCCAGCCCAAAGTATAGGAGTGCAACACTGATTCCAGCACAGCTGGTGCTACAGTATACTGCAATTAGAGATTGGGCTGCTGTAAATAAACATTTAACTATCTGAAAGAGATGTGAGGCAATTCTATGAGTATATACCTACTATATCACAAAGAACCATTAATATTATGTACTGTATGAGCACAATAGAGCACCAAAGTCTGACGTCAATATCACTAGAGGGCGCTAAATCCACAGGTTTGTGTATTTAATGTTTGTCTTTAGTTCAATGCTTGTTTTGTAAACGCCATTGACAATGAAGGGAACATTTACGTTATAATAAACTCATGACGTCATATTGACTCTTTGTGTGATTTTTGAGGGACAGCTAGCCCCTCCTATGTCCAGCTTTTAGTGTGTGTGCAAACACAAACATGAAATGCTATTGACAATGAATGGACAATTGCAAGTGTTCGTGTAAACAAAAACATTGCGTAACATTGAAGACGAAGGTGAGGACGCAAATTCTGATTGGCCAGAATGAGATGATGTATAAGAGTGCCCCTCACTTCACACAGGTGTGATTTTTTATGTATTTTGTATTATACTCTTAGGTCGCCTCATATAAGAACTGTGTTTGAAAAATAAACAAATCATCCTGTCCGTTTCACTCACATGGATATTCAACTGACTGCGAGAAAAGCTAATGTAGAAACTATAGACTGTATCAAATATGACTAACTGACTGTCGTAAACTATACAGAGACACCTCCCAGACAATATCGCAGAGACAGTTTGCTTATTTTTGCACCACAATTCTTATATAAGACGATTTTACGATGACCCAATGTTATTCTCCATAGAGAAAAACTTCCGCGAACCCTTTGAACCAGGGGATGAGCGAGTGACGTCAGGATTTCGGTGCTCTATAGATTGCAAAATAGAAAAAAAGTTGATTCAGATTTTTTTATTTAGATGTGTTACTGTATACAGCGATTGCCGTAGATCTAGGTAAATTAAAGCCTATTATTTATTGCTACGCTTAACGCCATTGCCGTAGATCAATGGCAATTGCGCTTTTATAGCACTTTCGATCAATCAAGCCATATATTAGCATCGGGTAGCTACAGTAGCTGTTGTTGTCACAACACTGGGTCGCCCATCTTAGATCCTCAGCACCATAATAATCCATTCTATCCGTTTCTTTCAATCGCCTCACCTGTATCTCCTATTCCTAACGTTTCTTTGATGGCACAGAGCCGACGATGTGGAACCCTCCAGTGCCCCGGTATAGATCCATCTAGTAAACAACAGTTGAACTGGACCCGTTTCATTTACTAGTTTATGCTCACTTCCGGAAGTCTGGAAATGTGGCAAATAAGAGCTAAATAATGATGCTTTTATCTTATAATCTTTCAAACACAATTTGAAAGATCATACATGAACTTCAAATACGTACATTTGTGTAAATATTTGAAAGAAATTATGAAGGAACCTAAATTGTATCATATCATATGACATACAGTAGGTGGAACAAAAACATTTAATTAGCTATAAGCAATAATATGTCAAACTTTTAATTACCTTTTTTATTTTTTAGACAGCCTGCAATGGGTAAAATGCTCCCCAAAAAATGTAGTCTCTGTGACACATCTATAGCATTCATCTGCATTCAATGATTCTCCAAGAAGCTTTGTCATTGGTCGATTTGCCTTGTCTACTTCCTGGTTGGTTAGTCATTTCTGCAATGACAAAGCTTCTAGGAAAATCTTTGAATGCAGATTGTGACCCTTAGATGTGTCACAGAGACTAAAATGTTTTTGAGGGGAGGCGTTTTACTCATTGCTGGCTGTCTGAATAGAATAAAAGGTCAAATTGTGACATATTATTGCTTATACAGTAGCTATACTGTAATATGTGGAATGGGTCTCCATCACCCTATATGCTAGGTCCTGTCCGTTGCTTGTGATGACATTGCTCTAATCTAAAAAATATATAATTTCAGACAAAACAGCCATATTAGTTATCACTATTTGTATACTACTAATTCATTTTTCCAATGCATGGCTTTTGAAGATTACATCATGTAGTCAAGTCTGTGGACATTTTAATGTTTGTTTAGAGCACGTATGATGTAAATCATCTGCCAGCCAAGTCTATGGACTTTAATGTTTGTTTAGGGATCACAAATGAAGACATAAGAGTAAGACGTCATGTGGCTGATAAATACAGTGGGTTCCGGGTCGCCCCTCACTTCACACAGGTGTGATTTTTATTACATCACTGGGATTAATCACAAAGACAAGCAGTGGATCTAGGCTATTGTGGTTTCCCTGTGGTGTTGACTTATTAGTGTGGTTACCAGACTATAGTCATTGTCCCTGTAGTGTTGACTTATCTATAGTCATTGTGGTGTTGACTTATTAATGTGGTTACCAGACTATAGTCATTGTAACTTATTAGTGTGGTTACCAGACTATAGTCATTGTCACACTTTATTATTCTGTGGTGTTGATTTAGTGTGGTTACCAGACTATAGTCACTGTCACACTTTATTATTCTTCTGGAGTAACCTACCTAACTTCCGTTGTGATTGGCCAAGCTTTGCATAACGTTTGTAGTAGCTAATTGGCTGTTGTTACTTGCGCAAGCAGAGCGCGCAAGTAATAATTTCGCCCGGTCTCTTCCGCCGTGACAGCCGTCCCGCCATTTGATGTTTATGCAAAAAAACATCAAATCTGTGCCTGTTTTGCTGGGACCAGATTACACAAATGACCATATTTCTTATGTCATCATTTAGAGCTAGTCATACGTATACAATATACATAATCAGTAAAAATAAAATAGCAAATTGTGCCTGATCTGCTGGGACCAGAGTACGTGGTGTGTATATATGTATGACTAGCTCTCAATGATGACGTAAGAAATATGGTCATTTGTGTAATCTGGTCCCAGCAAACCAGGCACAGATTTGCTGTTTTCTTGCATAAACATCAAATGGCGGGACGGCTGTCACGGTTTTTGGCGCAAAGTAACCACAGTATACCGCTAATCAACTTACAACTACACACTCTATTATGTATATGTATACGTATGTCTTACGTCATCATTTAGAGCTAGTCATACGATACTATATACATAATCAGTAAAAAATAAAATAGCAAATTGTGCCTGGTCTGCTGGGACCAGAGTACGTGGTGTGTATATATGTATGACTAGCTCTCAATGATGACGTAAGAAATATGGTCATTTGTGTAATCTGGTCCCAGCAAACCAGGCACAGATTTGCTGTTTTCTTGCATACGCATAAAATGGCGGGTTGGCTGTCACGGTTTTTAGCGCAAAGTAACCACAGTATACCGCTAATCAACTTAAAACTACATACTCTATATAGTATATGTATATGTATACGTATGTCTTACGTCATCATTGAGAGCTAGTCATACGTATACTATATACATGTTGGAGACACAAAGATCTAGAAAGAGAAGATATATATTTTCAGACGGGGCAACTGATCTAAAGAACTGGCCTACAGAAGAACTGATAGGAACCACTGATCTAAAAGTAATACAGAAAAACAATGGAACTATCTACAGATATACCTTCAAATAAAAGGATTAAGAAGAACCCCGTAATTAACATCTCAGAATTAAGTTCATTATCAGTTGGAAGTCGTGAAAGTTGGAAAATCTTAGGACAAGTAATTACTAAAAGTGAAGAACGTACATTTACTAATGGAGTATACTTCTTCTTTCGGATTTCAGACAGTACAGCAACAATTAAGGTAGTAGGATTTAATCAAGAATCAGAAAAGTATTTTAATTTGATTGAAGTAAACCAAAGTTATTTCATCACTGACGGGCAATTTAAAGAAATAAATCCAAAATTTCGTACTGAACGCGAAAAATATGAAATTCTACTGAAACCAAAGACAGAAATTATTCTATTTGGTAGAGAATTAGAAATTTTGAAACCAGTGTTTACTTTCACCAAGATACCTGATATACAGTTTTTAAACGACAAATCTGTCATAGACGTATTGGGGATTTGCATTCATTTCTCAGAAGTAGAGAATATTTCTACACATAATGGACCACGTAAAAAAAGGGAATTACAATTAGTGGATTCATCAAATACCAAAATTATATATACAGCTTGGGGAGATGCCACTAACATGGATACCATTTCTCCTTTCCCTGTTTTAATTTTAGAGGGAACCATCATAACCAGCTATAATGACAAGCAGAATCTGACTAGTAATACAAGTACTATATTACATAGGGAGCTTGATATACCAGAAGTTCAAGAATTAAGATTATGGTTTGATACAGAAGGAAAAAAAATTATATTAAATGAGGAACCAACAGATAAGCTTTCTTTTAATATGAACAATGTAAATGACTTAGAGACGAAAATATTATATAGTTATTTTGGGAGGATTATTGAGTTTAAATTGGAAGATTCGCCGAAATATTTATGTCGAACTTGTGATGAATCGGTCATTCGACTGGCGGATAAAGGTTACTTTTGTAATTCGTGTAATTCAACATCTGACAATTGTAAATCAGGATTAAAGATCATATTTAAAACGCAAGATATAGCAATGGATGATCAACAACTTTTGATAAGTTGTCAACATGATATTATTTCCAAAATGTTGGGTGAGTCAGAAGATTATTTGATTGAATTAAATATGAATAATAAAAACAAGTTTAATGAGCATCTAGATTAATTAAAATCAGAAATCGTTATGTTTAAAATCTGCCTGAAAATAGAAACAAATAACATTAAAAAAAATGTAACTATCACAGCGATAAATATAAAGAAAATTGATTAAAAAAACAATGCAAATTTATTGATTCTTTATGTATATAAATAAGATTATAATATATACATGAAAAAACCAGTTTTTTTTCCCAACTGGAATCCATGATATTTTTGGAAACTTAACACTCTGTGAAGTATACGTGTCCTGTTTGGGAGAGATGACCTTGCTCTTCTATCCAACAACCAACATCAAATGCAAGAGAAGACAAACATAGTCTCAGCCATCTCAACACGCCTTGGCCCCACTATCCACAGAGAAAAGAGCAAGGTCCTTAAAATAAACACCAACAACGCTACTCCCATTACATTAGAGGGCGAAGCACTAGAGGAGATGGAGAGCTTTACACCAAGACAAACCTGGCGGCGTGACCTAGACGCAGATGTGAAGAGATCTGGCCATACATGGGGACAACTGGAGAGAATGGCCCAAGACCGGGATGCCTGAAGAGCTCATGATCGTAGCCTATGCCCAAGGTTAGGCGATAGGCGTAAGTAAGTAAGTAAGTAAGTTTGGGAGAGAACAACCCATACAAAATAATTATACTCAGCATTGAACAAGACCTCCTAGGCACCCTACCAACATCGCAACCTGGATCACCAGGACCATGTTCACATGAGGAAAGACGTCAGTCATCACAGAGAAGATGAGGAGATACGGCATTTCTATCCTCGGCTTGTGTGAAACCAGATGGCTCCAGACAGAAGAAGTCAAATTGGCCAGTGGTGAGTCCATAATCTACTCTGGACATGCAGCTGAAAGGACACTATACACGAAGGGAGTGGCATTTATGCTAAATATTATTATAATATATACATGAAAAAAACTTTTTTTTTAAATGTTTTTTTTTCAACTGGAATACATGATATTTTTGGAAACCTAAAACTCTGTGAAGATACGTGTCCTGTTTGGGAGAGATGACCTTGCTCTTCTATCCAACACCCAACATCAAATGCAAGAGAAGACAAACATAGTCTCAGCCATCTCAACACGCCTTGGTCTCACCATCCACAAAGGAAAGAGCAAGGTACATTTATCCAGATATTGAGATTCCACTGTTTACAGAATAATTATACTGTATAACATATTTTAATTCAGTTTATATTAGAGCTGGTACTCGATTAAAAAAATTAATCTAATTAATCAGAGGCTTTGCGATTAATTAATCTAGATTAATCGCATTTTAATCGCATATCAATATTCAACCCGAGAACAGCGAGAAACCTTTTTTTTTTAATGTTTTTTGGTATCCCAGTGAATCAATGAATAGTGACTAAAGGATACCACTCATTTTCAACATTTTACTGTCATTAATATACCTGTTGTGGAAATAATAATAAAAAGTCACCCCATTCTGTGTTGCCTAGAACTGGAGGTCTGAAAAAAAAATAGTAACAGTAACAAGTACATCTCAGTGACATCACAAAGCTGTACTTACTTCATATTGTTACTGTTTTTTGTCAGACCTCCAGTTCTAGGCAACACAAAATGGGGTGACTTTTTATTATTTCCAGTTTTCAGTACTATAGAAAAGCGCCCAGTGAGAAACATTCCGCGGTGAAAAAAAAGGTGTGATTAATTTATCTGTAGTTAATCAAGATTAATTTTTCTGTAGTTAATTAATCTAAATTAATCGCAATTAGTCCCGGCCCTAGTTTATATACCTTTTTTTTCATCACATATCAATGATTTATTTTTCTTTAAAAAACTAAAAGGGATCCAGAATATATCTACATCGATAAAACTGTATTTCTTATATAGATAGAAACTTGAACCATACTTAATAATACTAGGTGTTTATATGCATAAAGTAGGTAGGTAACAAATAGTTACACCTAATGATTATACATTTCAAACGTTCCTTCACAGAGATACTGAGATTTAACAGTTTACAGCGGTCGAAAGTACTTGCGCGCTCTGCTTGCGCACCAGTAGGCCATTTATGGCCTACTAGTGTGCAACAAGCAAGTATGCACTCGACAGAGTGCAGTTCTAGTTGGTTACGTAACCAATCTATGTTTTAGAATCGTTTATAAAGACATAAATTCCCTTGCAGCGGCAGAAGACCAAACTATTCAAGCGTTATAGACATTTTCAAATTACCTTTCAAGAGTCAAGAGAGTCAAGTGCGAAAGTCAAATGCGAAAGTCAAATGCAAAAAATATAACCGTTTGTTGCAAAAACATGATTTTTAGGGGATATATCCCCTCCGACTTACTGTATGCATGATCATAGGGGTAACGTGACATTATAATTGGCTGACAATATTATTATCAAAATTGCGACTTTTCTAGTTATTCTTTTATTATGGGTCAAGCCATTTCTCGCTGTTTTGCAGTTCTGTGTTCAATATGCAATATGGGAATTGCTCAATAACTGAAACTCAGTCATTTGTCAAACCTTTAGATCTCCCGACAAATTAATTAATTTGCTCTATACACTCTTGACGTCAACAAAGCAAAGTAAAAGATTTTCGTAGCCTGGTTAACCACTCCCCCTTGAAATCGCATTCCATTCATTTGTGGATTCTGGACCATGGTTGGCTGTGGGAGTACAGCGTTGAGACGCCTTCAGCCAATCAGCGTAACAAAAAAGTGACGTCTTCTCCAGTCTCCAACCAGCTATTTAAAGCTTCTATAAGACAGCCAGCAATGGGTAGAACACTCCCAAAAAAATTAGTTTCCGTGACACATCTAGGGGCCGCAATCTGAATTCAAAGATTATCCTAGAAGCTTTGTCATTGGTCGATTTGCCTGTCTGCTTCCTGATTGGTTAGTCATTGCGACCGGGTTTTTTTTCCGACCAATGACAAAGCTTCTAGGAACATCTTTGAATGCAGATTGCGGCCCCTAGATATGTCACAGAGACTACATTTGTTTTGGGAGCGTTGTACTCATTGCTGGCTGTCTGAATACCAAAAAAAAGGTAATTAAAAGTTTGACATATTATTGCTTATAGCAGTTTTAATTGAGTCGTCCTTTTTCTGCTCATTGTGCATATTGCATATAGCTTTTTTCTTTATTGCTTTTATGGCTTGACCCCTTCTTATCGCTACTTGCAGCTATATTTATTATTGCGAACGCAATGAGCACTAACTATGAGACCCTGCAGATCATGTCTGTCTGTGTGTGTGTCTGTCTGTGTGTCTGTCTGTCCCGCTGTGACACCACCCGCCCGCCACCAGAGGGCGCAGCTGTAGCACACACACACACACACACACACACACACACACACACACCCTCACACACACACACAACCACACACACACACACACACACACTGCATTCGCTTCCCGCGTTTGCGCGTCTTACTTGTTGATTTTAAATGTTATAATAGACATGCTGTATTCCTTGTTTTTGCTTTGGCTTTGCTTTGCTTTGCTTTTAGCAGTGCAATTGAAATAACTGTGAGAAATATCCCCTTGGTCTGACTTTTATTCCTCACCTTATTCCCAATGTCATTCATTTGCCACCGAAGGTAACAAGCCTTTTACACCCGGTGCTCTGTAACGGCAGACCTTTAATAGCCATTTCCCAGTGTGGTGAGGGGAGAGAGGAGGGGGAACATGTTTATTTGTGTGTCTACACATGCCTCTCCAGCGATTCTCTCTGCTCCACTCACCCAGCTGCTGGCTGGAGGAGTGATTCATGGGCCTGACAGATGCCTGGTGCAGCTGGATCTGTCCTTGATCATCCCAAAAGCCTGGACAGTCACTGTCATTCACCATTGCCCAAATTATCTCTGTATTGACTGCAGAACCCTCTGTGACAGCGCCGTAATGGCTAATTACCCAGGATGCTTTGGGTACTTTTAAACCCCAGAGTGTTCCCTTGCTGTCTTGCTGCTGCTGCTGCCTGCTAGTGCTGCACGTCGCTGCAAGGGCCACTGTTTCCTGTGGCCCCACCTGAGCACCACCGCCCGAGGATGCAGGGACAAAACACCCAGGCCAAAGAGAAAAGGGCTTGATCTAGGACGGTGGACATCTATGGAATTGTCTTTGGATAACCTCACATTCCTGAATCTAAATCAATCTGGTTCGAACACTTTTTACAGCTGAAAAAAGTAATAATATTTACAGTTAAAAATGTGATAGGCCTAATATAAAATAATATAAAATAATATTGATACACTCAATTAATATTATTAAAGTACCCTTAAACAAGAGGCAATTTAGGAAATTCCTTTCAAAATAATGTTCTTTGAAGGTACAACATAAGCATATACTCATCAGAAATTTCAAAACTGAAATAATTTAGGCTTACTTCCAACTCTTGGGTACATTTCAAGGGGAGGGTGACAGAAGTGAACAGAAATGAAGGGAGAGAGAGAGAGAGAGAGAGAGAGAGAGAGAGAGAGAGCGGTAGAGAAGAGGAAGGTGAGGGAATAGAGGGTACGAAATCCCATCCTGACTGTTAGGGAAGATGATGAGGTCCCCTGAGAGCGGACAGAGCAGAGAGGGAGCAGCTTTTCCTCACAAAGACTCCGGTAATTTGCCACATCCTGTCCACACACCCGGCATGGAAGCCACTCTGTCCTTAATTACCAGGATAACAAACCCGTCCCGTCTCCCTGCCCCTGGTCCCAGTCTCCTCATGTGAAGCCTGATTTATACTTCGTCGTGCGACAGTGTCACTCGCCGAAAATAGCAAATCTATAAGCTTGCGACATGTCGCATGATGGAGTATAAATTATGCACGACTCTCCCCTCAACCAACGCTGCCACCACCATCACCTCCCTGCTCTTTAGCGCCGGTGTGTGTCGAGGGTGGAAATGAATGGCCTCTCTACCGCTCTCTGCAGACTGTGGGAGGATGGACAGACACCAAATAAGGGGATAAAAGAGAGAAAGAGTGGCCCTGCCTCACTTAGAAGCTCTGATGTTGATGGACAGGGACACTGCAATGACGGGCTGATGCTGCAGCCTCACCTGGCTAAACTAGCTGTTCTGACAGCCCTGCATAATTCGTCAAGGTCCTCGGCTAATCAAACAATAATGAATCATTAAAAATATGATCACTCCTGAATAACAATCAGTGGCCCTCTGGAGTAAGCATGGCTTTATGTGGTAAAGAAAAAGAAAAAGGGGGAAAAAAAATATGACCTTCATCAGAGCATTATAGCTAAATTCTCTAAAATGTAGTTATATTATTTTTTTACAAACCATGGAGTCCACATTATTGCTTCCAGCTAACTGTGGTTTGTAGTGACACTGTCGCGAGACGACCTGAGTAGAGGGGCCATGGCCTCCTCGTCTGGCCGGCGCCTGTCATCTCCAAGATGGCGCCACGTCTGCCTCCTCTTTATTTGCATCAGCTCTTGCATATGTATGCGACACTGTATACGTCCTGATATTACAGAACCAAAACAAAGGCAAGTCAGCCAGTGACGGTATACGCTATATAGCCACCATGATACGGCACATGTGGATAGGACATGCAGCGCAGAGGATTTGACGGGGCAGAATTGTCATGGTATAGAATACAGACCGTTGTCATCGCAGCTCCCTTTGCCGGCGAGTAGCCAGTGAGCAGTCATGAGAGCAGCTAGTGGGTGTGTCGGATATTCCTTGGGGTGAAAGGGTTAGAGGTGGCTCGTGTCTGTGTTACCAGTCACCTGCTGCTAAATCCTATTAGCACGGCCTGGGGGTTAAACCAACCATCACCATTAAAGACCTGTCAGGGGAGGGCCCACGAATAATAGGGCTGATTGTTACAACTCACAACTAATAAGGTGCTTTGATGGAGAGCAATCAATTAGGGATAATAGGGAAAGGGGGTGATGCACCGAAACAAATAAAGGGGTCATAATAATGATACGAACTCAAATGGTATTAAGTCTAATCCTTAATAGAAAGGTAAATATGGCCAACAGTAAAAGCCATAAAATAGTATTGAAAATAATAATAATTTCTAAAACTAGAGATTCAAGATAAACATCTTTGAATTGTTCATAAAAGTGTCCTCGACTGGAAATGTTATTTTCCTGCTATTTAGAGTTGCATGGACTGCATTGTTATGATATTTTAGATGTACTGTACATAGGCCTAATTTTTTTTAATGAAAATAAAGGTAAGACATGTTAATGCATGTTAGCATTGGGTTGCTAGCTGGTGTTGTCAACAAGACGCCAGTTCTGTTTCTTTCAATCGCTTTTATCTCCAATTCCTTGTCCCAGATGGCATTTCTGGTCAAAACAAGCTTTATTCCACAGCACGAAGTCTGACGTCAATATCGGTAGAGGGCGCAAATCCACGGGTTCATGTACTTTTTATTTGCATTGTAATCCCCATAGGGGGATTTTAGATCGCCTCATATAATAACTGTTTGAAAAATAAACATGTCATCCCAGCCGTTTCACTCATATGGATATGAAGAATCAACTGACTGAGTGAAAACGCTATTGTTACGATTAGTTACATTTTCATTCGAAAATCATATATGACTGACTGACTGTCGCAAACGATACAGAGCAGCGACACAGAGTTTATTTTTGGACCACAATGCTTATATGAAATGATTTTAAGATGACACCATGTTATTCTCCATAGAGAAATTACTTCCGTGAACCAGGCAGAACCAGGGGATGAGTGCGTGACGTCAGGACTTCGGCGCTCTATAGTCGACGCTGTGATCGCTGCAGTACTCCTTTCTGATCGTCCAGCGGGAGACCAGAAGTGATATGTGACAACACACACACACTGGCGTGAATGATATCGAAGTTATTTATAAATCCTGACGGTTAAGTGGAGCTTTTAAAGCACCATTGGAGCTTTTAAAGTACCACTAACTCAAACCACAGAGTTGAATCAGCTGCTAATTCTCAGACCAAGATTTCACTTTACACTATGTTATCATGTGTTATGGGAGGCGCATGCTTTTTTCTTCTTCCACAAAATTCAGGTTCTGTGCAAAATGCTTGTTTGTATTCCACAGCGCTCTGACCGCGTGGTACGCTGTCCTATAGTGCACTGTTAAGAGTACAGAAAGAGGGTCACAGAAAAATGATCAGTTTTTTTTTAAATCACAGAACATTTTCGGCCATCCAGTCTTCAACAATGTGTGACACACTGATTCTCTATTTCTATAAGCAGACAATATAACGGTCCACTTGAACCTTTTCCGCTAAATCAATGACGCAACAATGTTCTAAGGCCCTTACTTTTCAAGCAGCAGACTTGCAACCCAATACAACTGAAACCCACAGGATAGACACTGCATGTGATTCGAGCCTCACAGTGTCCGTAAACATTTCCATAATGTTTTCTAAAGCAAAGGAAGTAAGGTGAGCCCAAATATGGCGTGACAGTTTACATCTCCAGCCACAATTAACACGTTGATGGCGTTTTTTGTGCCGGGCGCCTCGCAGTGATAATGCCTGTTGTCAAATCTGTTTAGCACGCCAAATCTCCTGGAGCCTTCAGCTAGGCGGCAAGCTTTTGACAGATTGAAGGTTCAGAGATAGGCTATCATGACAGATGGAAGCTGGCATCGATGTTCAGCTCTCGCCAATCACAGGGGACCTGCCCCCCCTTATTCTGCAGGGCGCAGCTCCGCAACCTTCCCCCCTCTGATGGGAGCGGGGGATGGCATTGTTAAGCAGTGCATCTGTGAGACTCAGTCTCCTCTGATGGAAGCATAAGGCAAAGAGCTCTCAAGCAAAGGACGGCCACTGCTGTAAGCGCATTTCAGATATGATGGGAGGCTAGCTCCAGGGAATTGTGGGCAAGGAAAAAGTTTGAAAGATTTTTGAGGCGCCGAGAAGGACCCAGGAGAGAATGGAGGGATTTCATTGCGGCAAGGCTCAGTTATTCAGTAATGCTGTCGTTACATTTGATTATCACCAAAATGCAAACAAAGTCTCCTGTGCAGTCAGCGATATATGTGCAATATATGACGGACAAATTGTAATATTGAATATCTGATTAATGGATCGATGCTTCTGTCCATCTGACCAGCAGAATCCCACCTATTTAAATGCTTAATATTGAGAGTGAAAATCAATTACATCATTGTCTTGGCTTGTGCGCGAAGTCCTCCTTAAAACTCATACTACAGTATGATTGCCCTTAATGAGATCCATCTTGAAACGGTGGCACTGGAGGAACTCATTAAACTGAGCTTGTTCTAATCAGACAGGCTAATATGGATTTTGCAGACATCAGAAATTGTTATGAAAAAGAAAAATACACCAGGGCCTCTGAAACACAAGAAGGGACGCCATAATGAAGTATCTGCCATGCACTGATGATATCACGAGTGTTAATGATCGCTATAATGACAGTTCACACAGCACCCAGTTGATTTACAATACACCTACTGTGAGGCACCGCTGTGACGAGCACTGCGCTGAACGCACGCCAGCCAAAACAACCGAGTTTAGATTAAAAAGCTATAAGTCGAGCGCTTTAGGAGATCATAGGAAATGGATTAAGGAATGAAATGCTTACTTGCACTATACAAAAAAAGATCCTCAGGTATAGATAACTTTGCGATGCAGGATTGTTGGTTTACTCGCTGGCAGGCAGCCCTCTAAGTTGTTTGGTCTCTCCCTCCCTGTTTAGGCGAACACATTGTTGATTCAGACCCATCATGTTGAGGCTTGAGGTCACCCTGTCTCAGGCTTGGCTAGTTAGCAGCAGCCCACCTGATGGCCCAGAGGAAATCACAGCAGCCGCACTCACAGGAGTGGGCCTGACAGCCAGGCCCCGTACCAGAGAGAGGGGTCCAGCCGTGTGGGGGGGGGGGGGGGGGGGTATTGGAGATGGGAGGGTCAGCATGGGGGAGGGCTGAGGTCCATGCAAGCTGGGAGGTGGGGGGGAGGAGACGGCTCCCTGCCAAAGAGAAAGCTGTAGTGAGTTGTATTAGGGTCCTGGTTATGTTAAGTCAGGAAGGGTCCGGTACGAGATAAGAAAAAAATGAAAGAGGGAGGGGAATGGACACATGTGGGCACTACTGGCTAATTTATGGTTCATTTCACAACAGTGTCGCTCATCATCATACGATGAAGCATACATTTGCCTCTAAGTCCTAGAAAAGGAGGAAGGTGCAGGGTTCTGGTACAAATATGACAATTATGAGGCTTCTAAATAGAGATATGGTGGTATGATTCTGTGGTCGGTGAGCAGGATCGGATCCGTTTAAAAATGTGAGGATTCAAACAGAGAAGGAAGGGGTGACACATACGCGCAACAGTAGTCATTTCTATTCAGTAAAGGAAGCAAGGCATCAACAGAAGTTATCCTAGGGCAGCGGCGCTGTTCTTACAGAGAAAACCTTGGCTGCGAGGCGGCGTGATGAACAGCAGACATTTCCAGTTCACAAAAGTCTCCCAGTCTCTCCTGAGAGTCTGCTTCATCCCTATTATAGCCAATAATAGCCCATTGTAGTCAAATGCTCTTTCTCTACACTGTGACTGAATGGGGACACATTATTTACTGAGAGGAGACAACGCTTAATACACCCAGACTCACTCCAATGCAGAAAACTGCTGACAGGAGGAGGGCAAAAATCATACCTTTTCCCTTCAAAAGGATGTTTCGCTTCTTTATATTTATAGTTATTGTGTTTCATAAAATCAACAGGCGGACATTAGACCTTGAGACGACCACCAAAGAGTCTCTCATCAGTCATCATTGGTTGTACTTCTAGGTGGTCGGCTGAAGACGTGAAAGTCAATAATGTTTTTTATTTATACTAAACATGTGGAGCTTGCGTTAACTTCAATGTGCACTGTGTGTAATGACACCCATGGACAGGTCATTTACACAAAGTAAGATTTTTTATTTTTTTATTGTAAAAGTTTGTGGCCATTTTATGCTTTATAGCAGTGGTTCTCAGCCAGTGGTCCGGGGACCACCTGATTTTCCAATCAGGATGAGAGGGCCTTCCTCCAATCATGATCGAGTGGGGGCGGGCCGTGGTGCACGTGCTGTTGGCCTGTTGTGTCGTCGTCCCCCCCCCCCCCCCCCCCACTGTAGAGCGTGTGCATGTGCACATCTTGTTACCGGGGCGGACCGGGGGGTTTTCCAAATCACCCAAGTCACGTACATTTGGTTTAATTTTACACTCTCAAGAGTTAAATTATTGTTTAACATCTGCATTACTTAATTTATAAGAAGTCTACACAACTAGAAGATAATGTAGAAGAATTAGAAGATAATGTAGAAGAATTAAATTAAATTTTGATCAACATTCGCCTGTTGGTAGGAGATAACAAGGTAACAGGTAAAAGTTGATCAAAATAACAATGGAATGTTGCATGAACCCCCCCCACCACTATCGTGTCTGTCTGGTGCGTCTATGATGGACCCACCCAACACAATAGTGGCGGCCCCTAGGTTGCTCTTAGTCAGGTTGGTGGTCCCTGGGTCAAAATCTGTTGAAAACCACTGCTTTATTGGAGAGCTTAGAAAGACAGGAAATCACCTGGATGCTGGATCACGTGGTCTCTGAATCAGTGGTGGAAAAAGTACTTTTTACTTAAGTAAAAGTATCCATACTGCAATATAGAAATACTCTGTTTTGGCTTCAAAATATACTTAAAGTACCAAAAGTAAAAGTATTCATTATGCAGAATGTCCCGTTTCAAGTTTTCAAATGTATAACAATCTTTTGAAAATAGCAGATCTACAAGATGTGACGCATTGTGAGCTTGTAGATCGGCTATTTTCAAATGACCGAAATGTACATAGGGCTGAAGTGGTTAATGTAGGTTTTGTAATAATAATCCAAATCTAAAAAGTAACAGTAAATAAAGTTTTCAAATAATTGTAGTGGAATAAAATACAATATTTGCATCTGAGATGTACTGGAGTAGAAGTAAAAGTACTGGAAATTGGAAATATTCAAGTAAAGTACGAATACCTCAAAATTGTACTTAAGTACAGTACTAAAAGAAAATGAGCCACCATTCAGGCACCCCACAAGGTTATGATTTTAACCACATGCGTCACTATCAGGCACGGACAGGCACAGAAAATCCACCCTGGCATTTGTGGTCTTTGAGCCAAAGACGGCTCAAAGATGCTACTATGTCTTTTTTATTACTTTTTCTTATTGTTTTGGCTCAGCCCCGGCCCCATAACTGCCCAGCCCTTCTGGCAGTTGCCAGAATTGCCAGACTGTCCAATCCTGTCCAATCCCATTATGACATGGCCAGAATAATGACCAGGCCCGGGCCTGTGACATTATGTCATAATGGGCAAACACTCTGCAAAAATATGTGAACAAAAGAAGCCAATGGAAAGGTTCACAGCATCTTGCAATGCTTTGAGCTTGTAGATCGCCATTTTCACTATTTGATGTACAACAAATTATATAGGGTGTACATCAAATATATTAAGTGGTTGATCATATTCCATACACCGTTCTATCGTAGTTTTGACAGGAATGCAATCTTGCAGTCGCAGAGCATTGATTTGTTTGATTCTAAGCAACAAAATTATGAATTATATACATTAATACGAAACATAATCTCATGGGATAAAGACCTCTTCTTCTGCAGCATTTTTATTTATTTTTCTAAATTTTTATCCCACGATTTTGTAACCCAGTTTTCTTTTCACCCAGTGCCAATTATCTAATGTAATCCTGGGCGCTACACTTCCTCTGCCAACCTGGGGGGGCAGCGGACTGACCTCATGCCTCCTTCTATGCATGAGGAGTCCAAGCTGCTTCTTTTCACCTGACAGAGGGGAATTTCCCCGGCCGGACGTAGCGCGTGGAAGGGACACGTTATTCCGACCAGTTCCTTTCCCCTCCATCAGGCGCCCCGGCTGGCCAGGGGGAGGTAGTTTTAGAGACCAGGATTACGGCATGTTTTTGTGAGGGTATCTACCCTAGGGGACACAGGGAGAACATGCAAACTCCACACAGAAAGGCCCTATCGCCAACCCCCGCCTCGGGTATGGGCACTGATGACGCGGAGGAGGGAACACGCCGCCAGTGCCCACAGTGTCCCCAGCGGGAATCAAACCCAGGACTTTCTGCAGCATTTTAATGGGGTTAGTCTAAAATGCAGCTCAAAACCCAGTATTCATGTTGCATTGAGAGTGTTTTCCCTAAGTTTCCATTTTGTGACTATGTCCAAAGGCATCGCGAGACAAATGCCTCAACACAAAGCCATACACCATTAATGCAGTCAGTGGTGGTGCAGCCTCAGAATCGTATTATCTTAGTTGGTTCAGCCTCATTAGCTGTTCTATGCATATTAATGGATGGGAAATGGAAAAGTATACCCCAGAACACAACACGCTCAAAGTACTCGCTGTGTTGAGGTTATGGGAAATAACTCACTCTGCAAATTGCTATCATCGTGCTCCTGGCAGAACCCCGCTGTTTTCTTTACCCAAAAGCCCCTGGTTCCTTCACACAGACAAAGTTTCATTAACCTGCACTGTATTCGGATGCCATTATGACTCTAATTATGGAACATGCTCATGTGCAGAGCCGCCTGGGTTCTCAGAGAGACCATTGTGGTGTGCTGTCCTGTCACCAAGGCCAGGGTCGCCCCCATGGCTGCCAGGGTTCCAGATAGGGAGGAGATTCTAATCTCATGTGCATTGAAGCTGGCTTTGAAGACTTACGCAGGCTTATCTATCATGGTCACGACTGCATTAGAGGAAAGACCTTAAGTTTGTAGTCACTGAAGTAGAAAGGGGAGCAAATTAAATTCTTCTCATCTACCTCCTCAGCTGTGTCCAGATTGCATCAGTCAGGAAGCTCCTCGTACTCTAACGGATAAGCCTGGCACCTTGCAATACAGCTGTAACTCTCCTTTAAGTTTTCCCTATTCTCCACAATGAAATGTCAAAGAATGCTGTTACGTTAACACTCTGTATTGATTGATTAGTAAAGCAATTACAATAATTTTTCCCATCACACTTCTGCCAAGAGACGGATGGAGACCTTAGTCCAGAAACAAATAAAACCTCTGTCGAACGTCTCATTATCCATGAAAGTATCTCCTTGACTCGTTCTGTCCAATCAAAGAGAAAGGAAACATATGAACATGCTGGAAAATTCCAGCATGAGGGGGAATGAAACAGTCCCCTTAGTGTTGAGCACTGCTCACTCACAGCAGATAGTACGAAGGTAAGAAGTTCCTTTGGCAGGTGCTAGGGGCTGTCAGGGCTGTAGATGAGGTCTGCTGCAGGATAACATCTTGCCAAATGCAAGAAGCTTGTCAGTTAACAGTCTGTCAGAGAATGTGGACAGTTACTAACCTCTCTGACAGAAGACAAAGACCAAAAGAAACTTCAGAACTATAAAACAGGGCAATAGAAAGTTTGAAGTTGTCCGTTCTCATTACGGGAGTAGAATTACTGCTCTGACAATAGCCAAGGTAAATTAAAATAAATTTTTGTAAAGGCTGTTCAGGACTATATCCATACCGATGTATACTGCACATACAATTTATTTTATTACTTGCGCAAGCATGCGTGCAAGTACTGTAATCGGCTGGGTATGTTGATGTTGTCCACTGGCCAATAGCGGACCACCATTCTTGATGACGTAACTAATGACTATGTATGTCGGGGTAAGAATGGTGGCCCCTTATTGCCATTGTGTGCAAGTTGGCACCTCGACAGAGTGCATTTCTAGTTGTTATTATTACTTGCGCAAGCAGAGCGCGCAATTAACGTGGTTGGCTGATCGACCGAAAGTGGTATGTAAGTATGTATGGTATGCATGGTATCATTTGCTGTTGATGGTGACGTACATAATTAAGATATGTTTAAATGTTGGGTGGGTAAAAGGTAACGTATGTATGTCGGTAAGAATGGTGTTCCCTTATTGGCTGTTGATGGTGACGTAACTAAGGTACGCTTCCAGGTAGGTATAAGGTCAATAACGGGTTAGGGTTAAAACAGCAGTTGTAATAGACATTAGTAGCAGTACTTGCACGCTCTGCTTGCGCACAAGTAGGCCATGTATGGCCTACCTGTGTGCAAGGCACAAGTTTGCACCTCGACAGAGTGCATTTCTAGTTATTATTATTATTAATAATTTATTTGTATTATTTTACATTGCATCATTCCAGTAACAAAGCCTGATTTTAAAATAGAAAATATTTTAAGTTCTGCCTACAAAGTGCTGAGAAACCGTGAACTTGGAATCAATAAAGGTTCTTGTAATTACAGTTGCCCCTGCGAAACTACTTGTTCTGAAATGTACACAAAAAAACAATGCACACAGAAGACATATGTGTTCTATCGGGAACGTCTGGAAAACAATATTCTACATGGCACCTACACAGTGTAAGAGCTCTCTGGGGAAATGCTGAGGAAACCCTTAAAGGTGCTAAGTGGCACTGTTTTATTTAGAGTGTACAGGTAAGCATGGTTTCGTTTTACTGTCTCTAACATCTAGTAGAAGCGGTCTCTTGGGAACACCCAGAGGTGACCTCCTCTGTAAAGGGAGAACAGGAGCCCTAATCCCTCTCAGGTGAGCTCAGCTCTCTCTCTCCACTGCCTCCTATAAGCTTGAGTTCCTACCCAAACATCCTGTCTGGCTCGCTCACCGCAACGACTCCATCGGCTGCCGCAATGAATCTGGCTTATTGAACTATTCTAATATGGCCACATGAGTGAATGGAGCACAAAGGCATTACATGGAGAATATGGCTGGTGTTATTGATCCACCAACCTGAGCAGGGGAGAAAGCGGCATGTGTAAACTGCTCCGGCTGCTTCTCTTTGATGACTCACAGCCTCGGAGATGCTCCGCTACGGAGGATGTCTCTTCTTTCCTAGCCTTTATGAGGGCGAGAGCAGAGCATTTGCATTAATTTGACCTCATGATTGAAAACACAACTGAAGCACATGCATGCTGCAGACAACACTGATTCAAATACAGCCTTTTCACTGAATTATAATTTAAATAATTCAGCTTTAATCATAACAGCCGTAACAATGAGCCACGGCGAGATAAATAAATAACTTCACTGTCCTCCCTGGAATTGTGCTGATGCAGAGGCCTGCCTAGGCATTATAAACCTAATTAGCAGAAGATTACTATGCAGTGTGCAAGGCTGTGGTCCAGAAAGACATCATTAGGTCTTCTGATGGGGATATGCCTTCAGCACATTGATTCTTTTTTGCTCCAAGAACAATGCAGATTGCAGACTTTATAATTGGGCTTGCAGGTCACTTGTGACTTCCAGTATCATGTGTGGCTGGCTATCTCCATTCAAACAAAAGAAGATGAGAGCACAAAGACATGCCCTTTGAGTTCAAACAACGGCAAGGATGTTGATGGATTATGAGGCTCACAATGAGACTTGGAATAAATAAGAATCATACGTGCAATTTATACTGTATATGAATCTATCATATGAACAGAGGAATCTGAAAAGAAGCTTTGTATCACATTCACTATAGGTATACGTACAGTAGCTCCCAAAAATACTTAAGCACCAGTATGACTTGAAATGATATAAAAACTCTTATGTTTGGCTATAATAAATAATTTAAAATATATATCAAAATCAATAACACAAATTATTATGATAATTACTAAACAGTAAGCACCAAATGGCACATTGGCCACTGGCTTCACTTTGACTACAATAAATACACTTTTTGTCACATATAGCGTTCAAGTGGATCAGTAAAAGCAAATGTAAGAAGTAGTGTATATTTAAGATTACCGGTAGAAAATGTGATGGCCATAAATATTCCAATGTTCTTTTCTCATTTGTCCTGCTTGTGCTGCATTTTGTTTGCTTACTTTGCATTCCTGCATGTGTGCACATAAGAGAGGTTGTTTAATCAGCTTTGCTTGCTGCCTGCCTATCTGGCCTGTGTCTTGCACACCTCTCTCTCTCTCTCTCTCTCTCACACACACACACACACACACACACGCTCTCTCTCGGTCTCTCTCACGCTCTCTCCCTCTCCATGGCTGACGTTTGTAACAGAGCACTGCAGCCCCATTTGAGGTATGATAATCAGCTGATTAGCCGGCGAAGTCCTTTTCCCAGAGGTTCCTTTGTGTGCAAAATCCTCACACTCAATTGACATGTGGACATCATCAAGCTGATGAAATGCAATTGTAATGAACAAGTGAGGCACAGCATCTGCAGTGGGACCCCGGAACGAAAAAGGACCCTTCCCTCCTGACATGCTAATGCAGAAAGCTGCTCTCTGCCTGCACTCCCCACGGGTACCCCGATGGAAATGTGAAGAGATGCATATTCAAACCAGTGCCTTCTGAGGCTGCTTGCTGTACGGAAGAGAGAGAGAGACAGAGATGGGGGGGGGAGGGGGGGGGGGGGGGGAGAAGAGAAAGCAGAGGTGGACTTGGCCAAATGCAAATTCTGAGACCGATTATATTGCATCACGCGCAGTAATGATCTGACAGTTCATTTGTGAGGAGAGTTCAGGATCTGAGGTTTAATGCTTGGGTGGACGCAGGTGCATGAGCCCCCAGCTCCTCAGAGCTGTCAGAGGCAGGCAGGGGGGCTGCTGTCAAATTATCCCAGTTAAAAAGGCTGAGGCGCCCGGCAAATATGAAAGACATTTAAGAAATTAATGCATTCGTATTCAACACATATTGCAACAGCGTTTCATTAGAGGTGCTCTAGTCGTATTAAAACTGACATCTGACCTTTCACATTTTCCTCTAAGGCGCTCAGGAACACTCTTATTACATACACGCTAAAGTCAAAGAGAAGGTAATTGTGATAACTAGCAATAATTAAACAAACTGACATTTTAGCGCCGTCATTTTCCCTGTTATTTCTGTTCTTAACACCGCGGCATAGCAGAGTGATTATAAAAGCTGTATTTTCTGCCATGAATGGGCACATTTTATGATAAAGAGAGAAGAGCCGGGCTTGTGAATAAAACCACAGCCGTATGAGAATCTTTACAGCCAAAGTGATCCTTAGTTGCTTTCATCTCTTTACTGTTTTGTGTTATCCAGGAGACTTATTACCGTCTGTGTTTTGTTACTGCATAATCTTGCTGTCATTATGATAAGCATGCATAATGGAGACAAATTCTACTCAATTTCCCCTGATCAACATTTCCTACTTTCATGCATAAAATATTCATCATAAACAGATACAAGGCGGGAAGTCGCGGAAACTATCAAAGTCAAGATATCATGAATTACAGCGTAAGGATTTCTCATCACCATCCTTCCAACTGGGGTTGCCATGCAACAACTTGCACGTTTTACCCAACCAAATCATTGTGTTTACAAAGTCAGAGTCATTTACGGTAACTTAAATTATTCACCTGAACCGAAGTTCTGTATCCATGAAATCATGTCTGGTCAAGTCATGTCTGGTCAAAGCAGGTAAGTTACCAAATGTTGCACAAGGCACCGGAGGCACGGCCCTCGATCCATGACGAAATGTTATTTGTTTATTAAACTATTCTAAAATTGAAACTAACTCAAATCTTCAGTGACAGTTTAACTCTTGGAAATGTATAGATTGACCAATACATTTGTACACTCTCTGAATTAAAATTTGATAATGATTGATAACACAATTTGTGTACAAAGGCATGATCAGCCAAGATGGCCTTCATCACATTTGATGTTTAGTTTCAGTGGTGTAAACTACAGTCATTAAGTACTGTACATTCACTCAAGTACTGTACTTAAGTAATTGTTTTGATATTTGTACTTTACTTGAGTATTTCCAATACTTTCACTTCTACTCCACTAGGTCTTGGATACAAATATTGTACTTTTACTCCATTACATTTATTTGAAAACTTAATTAGTTAGTTACTTTGTAGATTTGGATTATTATTACAAAACATACATTAACCACTTCAACCCTATATACCTTTCGTCCATTTGAAAATAGCCGAACAAGCTCAAGCTTGTAGATCTGCTATTTTCAAAATATTTGTATACATGACGAATTGTGATATGGGACATACTGTATAATTAGTACTTTTACCTTTTGTACTTTTACTCAAGTACATACTTCTACTTGTAAGTAGAAGTACATCTACATTGCAGTATTGATACTTTTACTTAAGTAAAACATGTGAGTACTTTTTCCACCACAGAATTTGTCTAGTGTAAAGCTGCAATCCGTCATTACCAGGATTTGATTTTGAACCCAGGTATCCTGTGCACTTTGTGCAGGGAATAAAATGTCTGCAACTGAGCGAACTGTCCTCTTTATACGGGAGATAGTGCTTTGAGCTTCAGGCAATACCACTGTGAACCACTGCTGTTCCTACCTGAACACAGGTGGGTCTCTTCAATAGAAGGCCACTTCCAACCACTGCCAATATGCTAGTTATGACTTGAAAACATTCTGTTAAATTCCAAGTTCCGGATCGCAGCTTTAATAAATATATTTCAGCAAATTTAACGAGTGTCATGCCTCTTTTTTCCATTTCAACCTAAACAGGCAGACGATGGCTATAAGAATGGATGTAAGGTAATTACACCCATGGCCTTCCAAGCTTTACAGAGCAGGTCACTTTGTGGTAGCAAGACCCCTGTGCTTAGACCTCAGAGACGCAGCAAATGGGCAGTCAGCGGGCCCCCTGGTTCCCGAGTCTGTTGGGGCACACTGAGGTGACAGAGGCTGAGAGGGTCACGGACCCTGAAAGCTAGCCTCACCTACCACCAACTCCATCCATAACCCGACGCAAGCGCGACTAGACCCTAGGCTCCGAGGTGGGCTCCTTCCCACCAGGTGTTCCGAATGGCATACGTGTCTTCAGGGTATGCGGTGGCGCCAGCCGCCCAGGAGTACACGCAGTGCTGGGGGTCAAACATGGCGCCATGCTGGACCAGCTGTCACTTCTCTGTACCGCCCCAGCTCTCTGAGCCAGGACCTGCTAGAGAAGGCCAGATGCGCACACTCAGTCACTTTTGAAGCCAGCCACCCGCATGTGGGGCTCAGAAAACTCCATGCATTTCCATTATTTTGCCAAGATCATTATAGTAAAGTAAGCGAAGATGCTGTGATCATGTTGGAAAAAAAAGAAGAAAATCTAACTTTCACTCAGGAGTGCCCACAAAACATGACAGCTTCGGCGTATTCCCTTAATAATTGGCAGGGTCACTGTTGAATGTTCACAATCAGCATACAAGGGCATCAATTTATTTGAAAGGCTTACGCCTGAGTAATACTTGGTTGCATGCTGTGTCGCGCAACGGAAATGGCAGATCGACAAGCTCACAATGCATCATGGCGCAACGTGCTGTGAGCTTGTAGATTGCCGATTTTTGGTGCGCGACACTGGCGCACCACTATGTATAAATCACCCTTAAGCTACCATGCGTACACAATACATGTATGGACCCAGATGACAGACCCTGGACTACTTTGGAGGCAGCAGCACTCCATCTTGTCTAAATGCAGCTAAAAGCATGAAAGCAGCAGTGAGGTTTCATTTGAAACCTCACTGCTAACTGACTGAAGGCACTGAGGGAGTAAAGCTCACTGGATAGATTTATACACCCGGCCTGATGCCTCCTGCTCCCTCCCTATAATGGAACAAAAGCTTGTTGTCTCTTCCAATTACAGATGTCAAAACGCTTATTTTGAGGGTTGTGATCTTTTCCCTTTTAATCTGCTAAGATAAAAGGTCTCGCCTTCATTAGCATGTGTTCTTTCCCCCCAGACTGAGATTCCCTGCAAGCAGCCAGCTCAGCCTTACAGCCTATTACCCACTCTTGGGGCCATTAAGGTCTAACATTAATGATGTGTAATTAGCATATGATGACAAATAATAACAATGCGCTCCCATTCGATGCAATGGGGGGGTAGGATAATAACATGGAATCCCACTGTTTCAGCCCTACATAAAGCTCACAATATTTATGTTTTATTGCCTACGCCGTTGTCCAAAGGTATAATGGAGTGGGATACACTATACATGCATAAATTATTCAAATTGCGTTGTTTATCGAGTATCACGATTACACTACATCAGTAAGTCAAAGTGCTTAATCTGCACAAAGCCTGACCACAATGTATGAACAAAGAGTTATAACATATTTCATTGTGTTGTTGTTGTTGTGTGGTTATTATTTTCTATTGTCAGAGAGAAACATGAATTATCTTCAACCACTACACTAGTACATACTATCATATAGCAACATTATAGAGTCCAACTATACACACTGAATATTGTTATAGCGCCTCCTTTACAAAAATCTAAATGTGCAGGTAATGGGGCAACTATATGCAGTAGGCCTATACGTCTCTCCAGATCCCAGATCCCTAATTTATAAGCTATCTATTAAAGTTTAATGACGGTGGGAACACAAGTTAAATGGAGGGGTATTAGGAGACAAGTGATCAATTATGCTGTAGAACGGAGGCGCGGCGATCAGAAGTGACAGACCGTCTTCAAACAGCTCTTCTCATCCATTAAACAAGCTGCCTGCTTGTGTCAGCTGCGGGTCTGCTGGAAAACCATACAATTAAAGAGACCCCGTGTGCCATGTGCACGGCACGCACAAAACACACACACACACACACACACACACACACACACACACACACAAACACACACACACACGCACGTGCGTGAGTGAATGCGCTCGTGCGCACACGCACCCACACACACACACACACACACACACACACACATTCATATGCAACTCCAACAACTGCATTGTGCTGTGGTGTAATGCAAGCCGTTGTACTTTCCATTTTTCATATCTGTCACAAAACAACCCATCACCAATTATATTGAAGCCCAAACAACACGGACGATTTCAAATTTGTTGGTTACCTCCCGTAAAGAAGATGGTGGGGCATTTCCAATTCGAACTAATGAAAGCACCTCAAAAGTAGAAATTGAATGAATATATTGACAAACACAAAAGTGAGGTGCCGTTGAGATAAACAAGTGTGAGATGTTTGAAGACACCCCACTGTCCAGATGCCTTTCATATCGACATCGATTAAAAAAGGAAAGAAAAGATAAAAGAAACTTTCAAGCTTTTTGTACTACTGTATTGTCATCCATTTCATTACTCAAACCACGTTAAGATACATATCATGTTTAACTGAATTTACTCAATTACTAAATAACCCTAACACAGATTGGCATGTACGCTATATGCTGATCAACAAAGGTTATTCTAGTAAATATATTTATTTTACCCAGAATACCATAATTACTACCTTGACAGTTTTAAAAGATCACACTGCATAAGAAAGAAATACCAAAATAATCAGGGTCAAAGGTGCTAAAAACATATTTCTTATCCATTTAAAATCAAATATAAAACTAGACCCTTCTCTAAGGGCGAGCAATGCAGAGCCATTTGAAAGCCTGTTTACAGCACACACACAAACACACACACACACACACACACCCTCACACACACACACACACACACACACACACACACACACACACACACACACACAAATTGACTTGCTAATGCTAACTTTTATTCCGTTGCCATGGGTTACCATGTCGTGTGATTTGACACCGAGCTACAGACACTGCTGATTAGTAGCATCCAGTTCTGTCCATCTCTGTGCATCACTGAACCATCTGGTCATTTATTCACTAATAAGCCCCTAATGGCCCAAATATTCAACGGCCTGTCATTGTGACATGGCAGAAAATGCCTACATCTTTCAAATCGCCTTGACATGTTGCTTGTTTCACATCAAAACTCGTCATTTACAGTAGAGAAACTCAGAGGGGTAAAAAAAACTTGACCTAATCTGCAGTGTTAACACTGAGGCAGGGAGCTTTGTTATCTGCAAGGCTGACTGAGAGGATGTTAATGCATTCACTTCTCCCCGACTTCAAGATCTTCTTTTCTGCCACGGGGAGAAGGATATGAGTGCTGTCAATAGGAGTTTGATTATGCACGCATTGATTCCATTCTCAGAAAGGAAAAGATTATGCACAGCCCCGACTGTGGCGATGCGGTGAGAGAAAGCAACATGCTGCTCTTTTCCAGGCATGGCTCTGCAATGTATTCACATCCCATCTGTTATTTGTCACCTAAACATTGACTTTTTGCCATACATATTTCCAGATGAACAAAGCCAGCTGGAAGTGTAATTGGTGACGTGCAACTTTAAATTTAACCTTTGCTGAGACACTGGTGGCAACCAATTAACTAGCCATTGAATAAAAAAATATCCTCAATTATCTGTCTCATTACAGCTATATTGGACTGCATGTGCAAAGAGCACAGATGCAGTGCTCTGCAAACAAATGGTGCTCCCAGAATGTTTTATCTCATGAGGGATGAGAGGCATTTTTTCAACAAAGTGAAGAAAAGATTTGGAATCCATACAACAAGAGTTGCAAGGGCGCAGATTAGGGATGTCCTGATTACGTTTTCTTTGCTCCCGATCCGAACATTTGATTTTGAGTATCTGCCGATACCGATTTTCCCCGATCCGATATTTATATTTTTATAGAACACTTATATGCCATATCACAATAGTACAACATCTCAAATCGCAGACAATATCCAGTCTAATATCACCAGTAAGACGCCCTTAGGGCGAGGTCGCTCTGAAACAACAGGTCTGGGAATTTCCATATATATATTTAATTGCCGTTTTTTGGCCGGGTAGGCCGTAAAATGTGTGCTAATTAGTAAGGCCAGGCCGGGACTCGGGCCAGCTTAGTTAGGGCCCAGTTAGGGTCCTGTTAGGGCCCAGGTAGGGCCAGGCCTTAATTTTCGGGCCTGTTGAGAACTCTAGTTTTCGCCAGCTGTCGGGTGTGGCTGCGCTAATAACTTTGGGGTCTAGAGTTTGAATGGACAGGTATCAGTCAAAAGGGAGACATCGAAGAGGAAGGATGGATGGGGCAGGACGTGATGTCACGAGGCATGACCATAATGGAGGCGTGGGGTGAGGGACGGACGGACTGACTGGCGGGAAATGCACGTTTTCAAAGTAAATGAAAAACTGAATCACAGAATTTTTGTGACACAAAATCAATCAACACAAGCACAAGTAAACGGCTACGTATACATGTACAAACGAGACCAACCCCCCCAGACCCCCCCCTCCCCCCCCCCCCCCCCCCAAAATCTAGTTAGTTATCATTGGCCTGATTGGAGGTGGTGAACAGGCCTCGTGTTGACCGGCTTGTTGCAGGACCTTAACTTGTTGCAGTCCCCTTAACTACCAGCTCAGGATGGTGTGAATGTATATTTAACTCCCTGTCACTTAGCAAGGCATGCAACCCTGAGTCTCCATCAAGAGGGGCTAAGTAAGATGGAAGACAAGCAGGGCTTCGTTTGGAAAAGAGACGGGAAATGCCACCTTTGGTGAACTCGCCGGGGACGGAGATCTTTCAAGGCTTATTTGAATGTTGTGCTAAGGGTGAGAGGATACGGAGTGTGTGTCTTTCAGGCAGTTAATCTTAACTTCTATTGGAGAAATGTTGGGGCGTATAGCTGTTTAAAGGATTTACTTCATACGCAAGGCATCCAGGGAAAATCCCCCCCCCCATTCTAGCTGATCTTTTCACCATACAAATCTCTTACCATGCATTTATATTTCAAACTATATCACAAGCATATACTGTATATTGTATACAACTACACATGCATACACACACATTATATGCACTGTGTATATCAACTGTCTTCAACCATCAGCCTTTGTTGAGGGGGGGGGGGGGGGGGGGGTTCAGATTTAAGAACATAGACATTTCCCACAGGAAAGCAAGAGAGAAATGTTTTATGTATTTGGGTGCAGAATCAGAAGGACAGAATATGAATCAGGGCATAATATGTGGAGCCCAAAAGAAGCCCTCCAGCTCTTCTTCTAATTAGTCAAAGTATTCTGATGAAAATGGGATAGTCTTGCCTGTCCGTGTCCACAGCAGCAGCTCTGTGGGCTACTTTATGTAAACTCATTCCATAATTTAGGCTACTAAAGCATGGTTTATACCGGAAAATAGCAGATGAACAACCTCACAAGTTCACAACTGAGAGCTTGTACATCTGCAAAGTATAAAACAGCAAGAGAATGGTTAAGGTTGGGCTTGGTTTTGTGGGGCGCTTCGAAGGCAAAGCATGCAGGACAAAACACAGCCAGCTAATCTCATTTGCTCCGTGTGTTGGATGTGTATTCTAATGAACGGCTTACAACAATGCGACCTGCCAGTGCAAATAATTAACCTAAAGTGAAACCAATTACATACTTTTCTGCTGTCAGAAAAAAAATACCCTTGAAAAGCAATCATGTATAGCTTTCTCCCCTTCTCCAAAGAATGTTTTGGTGATAAAGAAGCTAAGTGGGAGTATTCTAGGCTCTGTTGCAACAAATGAATACTGAGGAGCTCTCCTTATGCTCACAGAGAAACCAAAAGAGCAAGAAAATAAACAACAATTATACGGCTCTCTCGCTCTGTCGACACGCCGTGGCTCGGGTCAGTCTATTAGAGATCAACGTTTGGTGCTCTCCCACGTTGGAATAAGAAGTGCACCCGTTTGCGGCCAGTCTTTTGACTGGCAGTTGGGACCTGGAGACTCTGTGCGTGCGTGTCCGTGGTTGTGCGCGCATGTGTGTGTGTGTGTGTGTGTGTGTGTGTGTGTGTGTGTGTGTGTGTGTGTGTGTGTGTGTGTGTGTGTGTGTGTGTGTGTGCGTGCGTGTTGTTGTGAGCTGCCCGCAAATGTAACAGAGGGGATGGGAGGGCTGGTGATGGTGGTGGTGGTGGGGTATCCAGACATATAAACTTCCGCTGTCAGCATGGGCAATCATGGCACTTCATTGTCCAGCAGCATCATTACAATATGGTTATCATCTGAGCTTGAGTCTGACACCTTCCCCAGGACCTCTCCAATCACCCCCATAGTAGGCTTCAGTACCAGGCAGTCAGGGCAAATCTCTGCTTTGTGCTTGTCTGCCTTAATAGACTGGATGTCACTTCTGGCTGCGGAATGTGGCTGGTCTTCAGCTGTCAGTCAGAGGCGCGGGTGTCAGGCCGGAGCGTGGCTGGAGCCGTCTGGATTAGAGGGTAGTTACCATAGCTGTCAGATTACTGACAGCCTGACACCCCCCTCTCCCAACTTCCTCTTATTGTTGCTTTGTTTCTCTCAAACATCCTCCAGATGGGAGAATTACCAACCAGAGAGAGAGAGAGAGACAGACAGAGAGAGAGACAGTGAGAGAAGAGGGAGAAAGAAGAGCTAGGGAGAAATGAGATGGGGGGGGAGTTAAAAAGCTACGGCAGGTTTTAAAAGTTCTACGCCACGTTAGCTTTGTGATGAAGTAAAGCGCGCTTGGTAGATTCCCAGAGAGGGAGGACGACCGGGAAGGAAGAAGAGTGGATGGAAAAGAGAGAGAGCATTACACCTATTCCCACCTCTCCTCGTTATCTTTGGTATTCATGTCAAGATAGGTGATTGTGTTGGTCATTAGTGTTCCAATACCCAACAGACTGTCTTAGTTAGTACCTTCTAGGAGAAGCTCCATCTTCACTGAACACTCACCTCCACGACTGCTCCTGTCTCCTTCGTCTTCCAGGAACTACGAGGATGTTCTTTAATTTCTCCTTACTTCCCCGAGACAAATTAATTCATTTTTATCGTGGCGAGGAGACATGGTGGTTAAGACAGGCGCACTGAAAATCACTTAAATGTAACACGCGCATAATGACTAATGGAATCATCCTTGGTTGCTGGAAGTATTTTAATGATTGAGTGGACTGTGGGTAAGGCTACGGGTCAGCACTTGTCTTTACATTTTTCATGCCTCTCATTTACATGACCCCTTAAGGGTGACACTGTCATGCTGCCATTCTCAAATGAGCACCAGACTAACACTGGACTGTACATTAGAGGGAGAGAGATGACGACCACAGACATGAAAACCCACACCTCAGGCACTGCTTTCCGCTTGAAAGGACAGTGTGAATCTTACACAAATAGAGCATATATTTTAGCAGGCTTAACAGGCCCACTAACAAGTGCTCAAAAACCTGAATGCAATGCATACTGTGGCAAGTTGATAAGTTACGGTAATTGGAATTGGATCGGAAAATAATAGATTCTTCATGAGCGAATCCCTTCCTGGTCTCGACAGCCCAGAGCGGTAAACTTCAGAAACAATTACATGGGTGTAAAGTGAAATGAAAAAAGGAAATGAGGTGTTATGTTTGTAAAGTACGCCGATGCCCACTGCAGCCCTCGCCTTCTGATTCCGCCATAAAAATAACCAAAGGCAGATTACAGTTTGCCCTGACCTCCAATCTCCTCTAACAAGCCCGGCTACTAAAAATCAGCTGCGCCGTCATGTACGGGTAAAGATAATGAGGGTGGCTGCCTGAGGTGAGACCGAGCGCTAAACAATTATAGTTAGTTACAGGAGCACAGGTTAATATTCTCTCATGTACATCTCCTCAAGCATTCCCTTTTGTCCTCCATCAATCTTAATGAAAGTTATGAGACCTGTCCGCAATGATAAGCAGCCACTCAGGCGTAGTCCGTGTCAAGGCTCTCCTGCATTATGCCACCCCTTCAGCCTATGTTTTGCATAGCCTAAAGCATCTATTAAAATCCCCTTGTAAAATTCATAAAACAAAAATGTGGTGGGTCAAGTCTAGAGGGAGCCAAAGTAAGCTGCTTATTAGCAGGGAGTCGAAAACACAGATCCAATTACAGATCCTGAACAAGGAGCACCATAAGAATCAGCATTGGGGAATAAGTATTTTCCTTTTCTCTCTCCATCAATTGGCCTGTAAGGTGCAGAGCAGAGCGAGGGAGGTAGCTGAGAGTGGGATCCAGGAATGGTAATTACAGTGGGAGTGTTTAGTGCATGAAGCCATAGTTGGAGCCATTCAAGTACAAACTCATGTAAATCTTCACTTTGCTTCAGATAGTAAATTGGTCGGGTTTAAGAGGAATCCCAGAAGGAGAGGAGGAGAGAGGGGCAGCACAGAGAGGAGCCATGAGCTCCAGAGATATGTAAAGAATCTCTGTCTGGAATTTAAAGGGCTACAAATTAGATCAGACATTAGCCTTTTTCTTTCTACAGAGCCAGCAGAATGGGGATGAAACAGAATAAATAACTATAAGACGGCTTTTCCCCCCTTCTTATAAGATGACATTAATCCTTTCATGTGCAATGACAGCTAACAGGGTCTGGCCCCCTCCCCAGACAGCCATATAAAGCAAGGAGATTTCCGAAGATCCCTCAAAGAGCAAGCTTCTATTAATAAGAGGTTCTGATAGAGGTCTCCACCCCACATTTAATACTTCACTTTACACCAACGTACGTACCCTGTTCGGGCTGCTTGACAGATAGCTCTCATTAAAGAAATCAATATTATTATGCATTTTATTCCATCAAGCCTTTTATTCTTTCATTTGTTTCGTTTCACATCCCGTAACAAGCAGCTATAGTACCTTTTTTTCTGTCCTCTTTTTGGATAAAGGCTGGAGCGCCTCTCAAGCGTGAGCATTTGAGCCCTTTGAAAGAAAAGATCAAAGGCTCCAAGTCCTTGTGCCGCCACTGGGTTTAAGCTGTACCCGTTGCAGACCCCCCGCTCCACATCTCGGATAGCGCATAGTGGTGGGTGGCGAACTGACTGATTGCTAGGAGTGTACTGTCAGCACCACTCTCTCCATAGAGGACCATGATGGGAGAAAGTGTACCGGCAGGCCATGTAGACCCTCACACACCAATACTATCAATTCTGTAGAGAGATGGTGGCAGCATCCCTCCACCCATAATGACCTCAGTGGGTATGTGCATTCGCTAATATCCAGACAGGGTAATTCATTTACGCAAATGGACAATCCATCACACTTTTGTGGACAATACATTTTGTATGAAACTGGATAGATATTATGGTTTGTTCTCAATACATTCCTGAAAAATAAATGCACATTTTCAAATAGAAATCAATAAGACTTGTGTTGTCTTTTCTATGAGTGATATTAAGCAGTGTACATTTCCTGCATACCACAATGTCTTTTGGATGGACCCGGTTATATTCAAACAATCAAGTAAAAGTTAAGTATAACATAAAATATTATAACAAATATTTATGTAATGGACATTCATCCTTCTGTATAAATTATCTGGTCATTATAGCACAACATTATTTTGTAATTACATTACATGATTATGAATACTTTGTTGTATCATTATAGCAACAATATGCAAATGTGATATGTATAGAATTTGCCACAGGCCTCTAGCAAATACCAATATGAATACTGCCATAGTCTGACTATTTTTGGTCTAATGTTCAAATGAAACATTCTGGAATGCAATTTGGCTGTGGACCGGAGCTCATACAATAATGTGAATATGACATCATGGCTTTAAAGGGATAGTTCAGATTTTTTTAAACTCAAGCTGTATGAAATACTTGCCATTAATACAGTGGTTGCAACATGTATTAATTGATTGCCCGAGTCCCGTGGTAGGAGTTCTGCTCTGGTTTTGGTGAAACATTAAGTAGTTCCGGTCCCCAGTGCCCCCCACAAAATGACCGGAGCTACATAATATTGACCAAAACCAGAGCAGAACTCCCACCACGGGACTCTGACAATCAATTAATACAGTTGCAACCACTATATTAATGGCAAGTATTTCATACAGCTTAAGTTAAAAAAATCTGAACTATCCCTTTAAGTCTGGCCCACAGTCTATCTGGGTCATCCCACTCTCTACATTTTCCATAACTCTTCATTGTATACCGAAAAACGTATTTTCTAAACACAATACAACTAAACTGCAGGGTCCTAAAACATATGTCTGATTCATAACCGCCCTCTTCAATATTGCTTTCCCTAACTGACTCTTTTCACTGTTTTAATGTTTGTATTCCTTATCTTTTAGTGTTTTTTCCCCCTATAATTTTATTTTGTGTTGCTTGCTCTTGCCCCCCATATAAAGCATCTTTGGGTACTCAGAAAAGCCCTATATAAGTTTGAGATATTATTACTTGCGCAAGCAGAGCGTGCAAGTAATATTATTAGTCAGGTGCTACGATGCGTATGTCCAGCAGCATATGATATGACGTCATATGCTGGCACGAGACATACGGAAGAAGACCGTGCACGTATGTTTTCCGTCATGATGATATGTTTCAGTGTCGGGTGGATTAAAGGGACATACGCATCAAACCACCCGAGTAACCACAGTATACCACTAATCAACTCACAAATTACATAATCATACATATATACACAGACAAATGAATGACGTGATGAAGATATGTACCAATGCCAGGGTATAATTGGTTATCGATGGTGACGTAACGTAACGATGACATGTTTCAGTGTCGGGTGGACTAAAGGTAATTCCCCTATGTATACATAAAATACTACTTTTTTTCCTCCAAAAGCAAATAGCTAAACCAATTCAATATTGCAAACGTTCTTTCACAGAGAGGCTGAGATTTGAAAGTTTGTAGCGGTCTACAATACTTGCACGCTCTGCTTGCACACTAGTAGGCCTACTTGTGTGCCTCAAGCAAGTAGGCACTCAACAGAGTGCAGTTCTAGTTACTTGCGCAAACAGAGTGCGCAAGTACTAGTTTACGTAATGTTTACGTAATGACTACTTGTACCTGATACGGCAGTGGTGCCAGATTACATACATGTATATGTTTCTTTTCCCTTTTTGCTTCCTTTATGATGAATTCCTGTTCTGTTCTTTAACTATATTGAAGTGTCTATTTGTACGTCTCTAAATGTTTTGATGAATTGAACATGGTGGACCCTCTTGTAAACAAGTGTAATGCTTAATTGGGTCGTCCACTCACAGTTAACAGTCTTTGTATTGAGTTTGTACTTGAAATGTACTGTAATTCTGCAAACTGTTAATAAATATTTCAATCAATCAATCAATACATAGGAGCATTACCTTTAATCCTCCCGACACTAAAACATATCGTCCTTACGTCACCATCGAAAACCAATTACACCCTGGCATTGTGTCCTTTAATCCACATCTTTATTACGTCATCATTGAGAGCTAGTTATACCAGTTATATTATACCCTGACGTCATATGCTGGGACGATACATACGCATCAAAAGGAGCGCAAAGTAACCACAGTATACCGCTAATCAACGTACAAATTACATACATAGAGGCATTTCCTTTAATCCACTGATCGACATATACGTACGTCACCATCGAAAGCCGTCGCTTTTACCATACTTCACAATACTACTTTTTTATCTCCAAAAACTAGGTACGAAGCAAATAGATAAACCTAATAATTCAATATTTCAAACGTTATTTCACAGAGAAGCTGAGATTTGACAGCCTGTAGTGGACGACAGTAGGCTACTTGTGCTCTCTGCTTGCGCACTAGTAGGCCATTTATGGCCTACTTGTGTGCAACAAGCAAGTAGGCACTCGACAGAGTGCAGTTCTAGTTACTTGCGCAAGCAGAGCGCGCAAGTACTAGTTTCACCCGGGACTCGTATGCACCGTCCCAGCCGTCCCGCAAATTTTGATGCCTGATACGGCAGTGATGCCAGATTACATACATGTATAGGAGCATTACCTTTAATCCTCCCAACACTAAAACATATCGTCATTACGTCACCATCGAAAACCAATTACACTCAGGCATTGGGTCCTTTAATCCACATCTTTATTGGGTAATCAATGAGAGCTAGTTATACATATACTACTGTATGTATATGTATAAAACCAATGGTTTTCGATGGTGGTGACGTAATGACGATATGTTTTAGTGTTGGGAGGATTAAAGGTAATGCTCCTATTATATACATGTACGTATGTAATCTGGCACCACTGCCGTATCAGTCACAAGTAGTCATTACTGAGATTTGACAGTTTGTAGCGGTCGAAAGTACTTGCGCGCTCTGCTTGCGCACTAGTAGGCCATTTATGGCCTACTAGTGTAAAAATAGTGTAAAATATATATATATATATTATTTTTTTTAATAGTAAATTGTAGTAGTAGTATAGTGTGTTGTTTGGTTGTAATTGTTCCCACTTCCCAGTGTGTGCACTCACTGCACTAGCAGCGCTGACAGTTGCGATTGCATCATTGTATAGCCAATGCTGCCTTCCAGTTATACCTTAAAGTAAAAAAATGTTTAATCGCCCAGGCCGTAGCGTAACGGTCTGGGCACCGGACTGGTAATCCAGTCGCAGTGTGCCGCGGGTTCGACTCCCGGACCCGACACGGCCTTTACTGCATGTCATCCCCCCATCTCTCTCCCGTTTCCTGTCATGAACGGGACCTCCCGATCCTTAAGCCGCCCCTGTTGATATATATATATATATATATATATATATACACAGTATACTTCTACTAATCTACACCAGTATAGTAGCCAATTTATGCCATCCTTAACATGTTCTAAATCTAAACTTTGATGGAGATATGAGCAAACTCCCCAGAGAGAAGAGGTTAAGCAGATTGGAGCAGCAACAAGCAGTCAGAAGGAGGAGCTACAGGAGGAGAAGGAAGCCAAACAAAAATAAGTTTTACTCCTACAGTATGTAACTGTACACAAGATGAAACAATGCGGTACAACCTTTAACCTAGCCTACATCTCTTTACAGTAGGGAGAAATGCTCTCTGTAAAAGTTGTTTTCACTTCTTTGATTATGATTAAAATAAAATAAACTCGCCACTTGTTTTCTTTCTCTCTTCCAGCACCTTTGTGAAGCACTCATCTGGAATAGACAATTTATTTATTTAATTAATTAATTAATTAATTAATTAAACATTTTATACACACTTTACAGACTTGTTGTGGCTATTTTACTGTTGGGGGGGTTTCAAATGTTGTATGTAATGTATATTGTGTTATTAAGATGGCGATTAAGACGATGGTGATTGAATGAATGTATATACAGTTGTTTACAAGACCAAGTTAAGTTATGATTACAATAATTTTGTCTTGACATGCAGCTGCATAGATCGAGTTTAAAGTAAATGGCTTTGTTAGGAGTAGTACAATATTATACATACTGCTTCCATAGCATGGCCCACGTTTATTTTACATCTGTGTGGGTGCAAACAGACTCTCTGGGACTGTTGTTGATAATGTACAGTAATGTATTTGATTGCCTGATGATAACACATATATGCTTAGTGCTACATATGAATGTCACCGTTTCAAGATTCAAGAACACTGAAGGTGCGTTCAGACTTGAATTTAAATAAAAAACGTATCGTCTTTGCATTGACTTTGTATGTAATCGCGCCACTGTAACCATCCAAGTCTGAACGCACCTTTAATCTCCACAGAGATTCATAGACATTATAAATGTTCAAATATGAAATAGCTGTGGTGCTTACAGTATGTAAGTGGTTATGGTAAAATAAACAAACAAAAACAAAAAAAAGTCTGCACCATTTTAAGAATTGTTCTTGTTTGGAGTAGGTGACGCGAGGTTAGTTTGGAGGGGGCGAGGGGGCTATGGCGTCATCGTTTCAGGAAAGAAGCGTTTTCGGTGTACACACAAAGACGAAAAAGTGGCGTCTCCGAACTGGGAGCCGGTTTAAAAAAAGAAGCGTTTTCGCCACCGAAAACGCCGACTCCATGTGGCAGAAAGGGCAAAACGATTAAATACTTAATTAAATACTAGTCTGGACATGCCCTAAGTACAATCAGTCTTTCATGACCCGAGGTACGTGATGTCCCTGTGCAATTGCCAATTTATTGTTTTTATACATCAAATGTGTTACTATAAATGACTGATTGTCAAGTGAGACAGTTATTTTCTCTGATCAGCACAGTCGTACGACAATTTACAAACCAGGCTTTACTGCACTGACATTATCAGGATCCTGCATTACAAATGGTCTCCCCTCGAAAACATCCGCAAACCGGCGGCTACTTTATATTCCATCAACTCCTTTCACCGTCTGCTTTCTTATTTCCACTCTTCCCGCTCAATTTTATCTACTGCCAATGGCCTGATACTGTACAAGATACAATTTTCTATTTATGCAGAGAGATCAGACACAAAACAAATACAAATCTGCAAGGTACGCAATCCACAACGTTTGCCCGAGTCCATGTATGCAGATTAATTGGAATGCTTTGTGTCGTGATTTCAGCTGAGTGTAGTTTGACTAACATCTTAACCTACTTAGTGCAATTAGTGCTTCATTAGAGAGGCTAACTAACTATTGCTTCTCTCCATAATGATGTGCAAGACTGTAGACATAAAAGTACATAATCAATGGTTTCCAATTACTCCACGAGTGCAACCACTATTTCAAATAAACTGGATAATAATATAGAGCCATTACAAAGTCTAAGGTAGCAGAACCATTTAATTGCAGTGCAGTTCTTCTCAGCGCCAAGATTTTTTCTCACTAATGAAGTGTCATACAAAAAAGGTGCTATTGATTTTTTTCACCACACAGCCTCCACCACAAATATGTAATTATCCTTTTTATATCTGGCAGGGGATTAAAGTAATCTATAGTATCTAGCCTTTGCGCTTCCCTGACAGGGCTGTGTGGGGCTTTTACCCTTTTCAAAATATGCAGCATTTTTGATGAATGAACTTTAGACAAAATGTTCTGTTCTATATCGTTTTGTCTAAAAAGCTGTATTCTGAAGACATCACACAGTGCGTATCGCTGCCTGAGCCTTCAGTACACAATCATGGCATTTCAAGCCCTGTCATCTCTGGACCAAGCAGTTAGAGCAAACCAACAAACACAGACACATACACACGCTGATGTACACACATGCGTGCACGTACACACACACACGCATGCACGGTCCACGGACACACTCACAAACTCACGCACACAAACACGCAGTGTATACTATACACACACACACACACACACACACACACACACACACACACACACAGACAGTTCCTTTCAAGATCTCTGCAAAGCGGTCGACTCAATAGAATTCATCACAGCTGAGTTAATAAGGTTAATTTAATCCAATAATGTATCCATGAAAATCACTACTTCCTCTTGAGCCAATTTCACTGTGCACTACACAAAGCCTCCCCGCTGTGCCTTGTCAAACATTACACACACTCATCCTCAGCCTTCACATAATAACAGCGCCGTCCATTTAAACTTTGAGCCGTCTCTCCTTCTTCTCTCTCTCTCCCTCTCCCTCTCCCTGTATTCACGTCTCCAGACCTGAGATGGACGAGCAACCTTAAGACTACCCCACGCTGGGCTGCCCTTCACGATAATAAAAAGCCATTACCTTGACCGCTGACACGAGGCCAAGTGTGAGGGTCAGAGTGATATTTATTGATGAAACTCTGAGCTCCCAATCTGCTGCACTCAGTGCGCATCATACAGCTGTCAGCACAGACAGGGATCAGGCAGCATGATGGCCCTCGACATGGACCCATCTATAATTTATGAACTACACAGAAAACAACCTAGGAGACAACAGAGGAGCCGCGGCTGCCCAGGGATTACTGCTCCAGCCCAGCTAAAGAGATCTGAGTGAGAACCATCTAAGGGCCACTGAGGGCCACGCTGATATGGGGCAGCAGGTAAGCACAATAGCTACCGTGTTCCATATTCAGAGGGGCCCTCACCGGGAGCCGTCTCTCTGGAGGACGCCTGTGTGAATAATATAATAGACAGTGTTTACAGTGGGGATGTAAAGTGGGTGTGCTGGTGCATCCCACAACCCCGGCACGCACCTCAGCTGAGCCCCATGTACACAGTAAAAGTCCTCAGTGTTAATTTAACACTGACCAGATATGTAACCAAATGGACCTGTCGTCAGTTGCTTACATTTGTTCACTCTCACAGTTACAAATGGTTAAATGAACACTGAGTGAATGAGCTAACAGTGGAATAGGATCATGTAATATTTCACACTTTCTGTACTACGGTCTGAGATGGCCTTCAGTAGTGGGGAGAAAGAGGATGACAATGGATTGTATTTGTATTTTTTAAGTGTTGTTGAACTTGATTTGGTATATACTGCCGCTTGATGTTTGGGTTAGGCCAAATGTTAGCTAACATGGGACTGGTAAGTTGAATGGTAAGTGCTACAAGTTGCAGAATTAATTTAGATGGAATTAAAAGGCATCAAAAAATAAAGATGTGAACTATTCAGTTTTGATATTCCTAGTAAGGCATTGACTACAGTAGGAATGGAGGGATGGTGAGAGCTTCACATTTGACTACTGAAAACATTGATCAACATTTTTCTTGGAATATTTTTCTATTGTTATTTCACCAAATAAATCCCACATGGCAGTGCTTTGTGGAAAACTTTAATTGTGAATACACTCGTGGTCCAGTTTTCAGCACATGGGTATTCTGTCTCCATTTTTGAATTCCCACCCAGATCAAACGCAATCCTTCATCGACCAATTTCTCGACACATTCTTTTTCATCCTCCGAATTCATCTGAGCAGCTTTACATGCTGTGGACTGACATATATTGTCTCTGATCAATAAATAACCATATAATTGAATACTGCTGCATCTCAAATGAAGCCCTCATTTACCAAGCTCCAGTAAACAGGTTAGGTTCTCTGCCCATCTGAAGCTGACACTTGGAATTTCAAACGCATTCTAGAACGGCGTCAATGCACATTGTAACGCCTTTCCTTCTTTAGCTCTTTTCTTTCTTTCTTTTTTCCAAGGAACTATCTCCACCCAATAAATTATTCCGGGCATCTCCAAAGTCATTACACATTTATTTTGATCTCGCATCATAATTCACAGCTTGGCGCACAATGCATCTTCTCAAAATGCATGGTAATTCCTTGGTGCAGAGCAAAGTTATGATTCATTTATACTGGAGTGACAGCATAATGCAGAGACGTCAAAATCCATTAAACTGTTCAATGTCTTGGGGTTTATTTTTAGATCCAATTGAGATTTAACTGATGGTGAAAAATATACAGTCAGGTGTGTTTACTTCACCTTTAGAGAGAATGTGTTATGGTTCCAATTAATTTGTTATTCCTGTCACTAAAGGCATTGTCTATGTCAAAACTGTCACAGCACTTTGGGCGTTGTTTTCTGAAGAATGGCATTTAATTTCGTAGTAAGACTTTCATAACTATACTCATTTAAAAAGGTGTGCATTTTATTCAGAGCCACTTAAACTAACTACATGCTGATTTGATTGCTTATCACAATGGCAGGTTGCAAAATTGCTGGTTGTTGCCTCGACCGTCAAGCTAGTTAAATGATCATGCACAAAAGACATTCAATTATCCCACGGCTGGCTTCTGAGATAGGCATGAGGCAGTCAGAGTGGATGCTAAATTGCATTACTATGGGCATTATCCTACCTGTTAACATAGTAAACATTGTGAATTATTTCTGCTGTACTGCACTGAATACAAACAGCGATGTAACAGCATAATGGAATGGGTTTTCTGTGGCATCATGCCCAAAATAACTTTGAGAACCCACATTTCTAAAAAAGTATAAAGCAAAGATGTTTTTCACAGAAACAATAATCAATGGGAGCAACATGAAATACTAGGAAATACAAAAGGCACAAAGGGCTACAATGTAAATTTTGTTCAACGTCTTCACTGTAAATCTATTGGTTCACCTCTCCATGAGCTACAGCATAGTGTTTGCGCTATCACATTCACACCACAGTGCTGTGGTTCCACTGCGCAAAAGCCCAAAAGTGCAATGAGTATGGCTATAGCTGCTCAATGTCTGAGATGGGGAGACGTGGGCAGGAGGGATTTTTTTCCCCCCTTTCTTCTACAAGGATTTTTTTGTGTGCAGTTATGGTCCATCATTATTAAATGTCTCTTGTTGGATGGGAGAGGCGCTTTATCAAAAACAGCCATTCATCAGGCGCCGTGCAAGACAGCTCACATCTGACCTCTGCGGCAATAATGCCGCATCAAGTAGGCCAACTACCTAGTTTAGCGGCAGAGCAGGGAGCAGGGGCCGGCTCCAAGATTAAGTGCGCTGTTTCAGGTTTTCATTCCCAGGGGCTCCGCCGGCTGATGTTGTATTGATTGCAAAAGTTTACCAGTAAGTATCACAAACAACAATAGCCAGGTCAACGATCGGTGATGCCTGAACCGCTATTCCCCGGCGGGGGGCTACACGTTCAGGGCTAAAGCACTGCCATCATCATGGCTGTGTGCAGGGCGCAGAGAGGGCTCTCCCGAGCCGGGAGAAGAGAGGTGCACGGGGCTGCTCCTACTGACATTTAGGAAAACGATATGTCAGTGTGAAATGAGCAAGCGTGAGATAATTATAAGCCTTTGCATTATAAAAGGCTGCATCGACAAACTGTCCACTAGGCCTGCCACAAAGAACCCCAGCCCCCTGTTAGCTGCGATCTGCTCGTTTTCCCATTTAATAGTTTGGTCAAAAAAAGGGGGAAAAAAATAAATGTATATGTCCAAAATGAAAACCCTCACATATACGTGAATGGCTCTAAATTATCTAAATGTAGAATAAAGAAAATGACTATCAAAGTGCCGTTTTCCCCAAACTAAACTACTACACTAGCTGTTCTAATGCCATATTTATACTTGGTTGCATGCTAGTGTCAAGCACTGAAAATAGCAGATCTACAAGTATGAGCATGTAGATCTGTAATTTCAACTAAGTATAAATCACCCTTAATGTGTGTGTGTGTGTGTGTGTGTGTGTGTGTGTGTGTGTGTGTGTGTGTGTGTGTGTGTGTGTGTGTGTGTGTGTGTGTGTGTGTGTGTGTGTGTGTGTGTGTGTGTGTAAAAAAAAAAGCATCCAAACAGGAATTTGTTAGAGGAAATAGAGGAAAAGCTTACTAGTGCTGCTACACTGACATGACTGAAAGGACCGAGCGGTAAAGAAGAACGGAATTCACCCTGAGGCTATCTCTGGCTGACTGAATGATGGTGCATCCTTGGCCCTGTATGGAGGACAGCACACAGCCCTCCATCACAGTGCCACCGGACCATTACCTAGGGGGGGGGGGGGGGGGGGGGGGACGCTGTGACTAGCTGCACCAAGCAGGCCTCCTCCACTGCCCCATGGAGCTAATCATGTGATTTGATGCAATGACAGAGTAATGACACAGATTGGTGGTGTGTTCAGCGTCCCCCTGCTGGAGACTCCAGAGGAGGTGTGTGTGTGTGTGTGTGAGAAACACTGCAAGCCCGGAGCCAGAGAGGCGCCACATGGTACGGCAACTACACCCGATACCTCCAAGTACTCTCACACGTGAAATCAAGATTAATGACGCTGCTGAGGGATTCTTTTATGTCCTTGAGTAACTATATATTTCTCTTAATGAGGAACATTAGCTGTAATAAAACTACTGAGAAGTACAAGCCGTTAATTAATGCTCCTACATTACCAGTGGATGAGAATAACTGAGTAGCAGGACCCATTGGACCAAATATTAAAAGGTGCAAATCTGTAGGCCCGTAATTTCCAGTGCTCAGTGCTAATTCATCATTTGAGCCACTGTGATGCATCCCTGTACTAAAATTCTAAACTGTGCCGGTGAAACTTTATTACAGTACTACACATATCATCCTTCACGAGTTTCAACTTATCTTAAGTAGAGTTGTAAATTGCCTTATTTGTTACAGTTTATTATTATTATGTATGGTACCGTTAAACATAACTGCATCTACAGACATCTATATAAGCGCTATATGGGCTTCCGTAATTGCACATTTTTATAAATATAAACTGGAATTGTATGCACCGAACACTGTTACATTGTTCTTGTGGTGTTTTATAATGAATTTATAGTACCCTGGGGGGGGGGGGGGGGAGCCATAGTGAAGTCAAAAGCAGATTTCCACACATGGGGACAATAAAGTTGCTATTCTACTCTGGGCAGTTCTCCATCAAGCTTAAAAGTAATTTCCCGCCATTCAAAGGCCCCACTGCCAAAGAAGCACATCTCTACAGCCTCCCTCTCAGAGCACCTTTAGCTGGGCTATAATCCTGCCTGTAATGTGCCCTCGTTAGGCAAGCACTGTTGGCCCACACTAGTAGCAACACAGGGAAGGCCTCGGGCACCAGTGGAATTAATTACAGACAAAAGCGATGGTGTTTGCAATTGTCATGCCAAATTTATCACTAGCCACTTAATGTGCCTCATCTGAACTGATCCACACTAGCTGAATTGCCCCAGGGCATCTATTCTTCCTGTTCCAGAGGTAGAGTACTAGGGGTGCGTGCATGCAGCATGCAAGAGTGTGCGCGTGCGTGTGTGTGTGTGTGTGTGTGTGTGTGTGCTGTGTACACATGCTCTCTCGTGCGTGCATGTGTATGTATACACAGGGCAGTCCACATCTGCTGGAGGGCTGCCTAAATCCTGGGCTGGAGGCAGTGTGTGCTAACAATGCCCCCAGCAAATTCAGCATGTAGGAAACCCATAACAAACATGCTGGCCCCTTCCCATCCCACCCACCCGACGGCCCCTAGAGAGAATTTCAAAGCCAATCCTGACATATTTAATTCTGTCATTTTAGTGATGATAATCCTTGATGTGCTTGGATGTGGTGTCAGTAGTCATTTGCTCCACACCGAAGTACATCTCTACATCAGGCTTGGTAAACAAACCAAATCCTTGGATCGATTCTTAAAATCTCACAATACTTTGTCAATAAATGCATATATCTCAAGCACACATGGTGGTTTTTAAATAATGTATCCAATAAAGCATATAATAGGGGCGCATTATTGTATTTTCACCACTGTGTGTAAGCAGAACTGCTTATTAGCACACCAGGAGTTGTTCAACACATTGTGACAATCTCAGCAAAGCTGAAATACGGATCACATCATTTAGTTGTTTTCCTTAATCCTGTCATTTATATGGCTATTTATATCAAAAAGACACAGGGCTCTCCCAAATGCACACTTAGACATAAGCCACCATTATCTTTCTGCTTGTGCAGCAGAAAACCTAATACCTTAGTTCAATAATAATGCGGAAGGGACAGCTCATCCAATGGTACACAAGAATAATAGGTCCCGAGGAAAACTGGCTTCCTAAAACAAATATGCAGGTGCTTCCGTTCAGGTTGGGAAAAACTCAGCAAAAAAATTTTTTATCCACAACTGCATAATGCCTCATCAACACAGATTGGTTATCAATTAAAGCAAAAGTGTCTCATTATATTAATGAATAGCCTCACCCCGTAATAGCCTGTCTATTGACGTTTGAACAAAGTAAGCATAAACCAAACACCCCCACCCACACACACACACACACACATACACACACACATGCACGCGCAAATACACACACACAACACAGCTTGAACCCAGATGCACAGTATCAGCAACTGCGAGTATATTTGCAAGGATGTGGAAAACAAAATAAAAAAAAGGGAAGAGCAAAGAGAAAATGAAGGACACAACGGGCAACTCTCAGAGGGGCTGCATTTATTTCGGCAATTGTCATGCAAGCCTTGTTGTAAGTAATAATGTGGCCTTTAATGACGGAATGATGGACCTGCCAAACACTGCTCCTGCCATATACTGTCTGCATGTCCCTGCCGTCCGCCTCTCACAGACCCATCTGGGACATATTAGCATATCCTCGTCAATTCACAGCCCACTTTAACATAATCCATATTTGTTGGGTAAAGTCCAACAGCGAGCCTTTCCGTACAGCAGTCATATGATGCCATGACACACTTCAAGAGCCCAGCCCCACAGAAAATGCATGCTTGGGCAGCTAAGCAATTCAGAAATGCAAAATAGCGGGGCACACTGTTCCCTTACCTCGTACCTAGAGGGACAAATCCCTTTTGGCCAGACATCTCCAGACTGTTGCCTTGGTATTCCTCCACGACAGTACTCGTGATTTTTATTCTAAGTGTTCGGGAAAAGAGGACGAAAGGGAACCAAAGAAGGAGCCTGCTGTCATGGCTGGGGAGTGAGGCTGTAGAATACATTGAGCTGCTGAGGCATGTCACAGTATGTATGCTTCACCTATCAGGGAATAATGCCATATTTTGATACACATTTGCTAGGTAAATATACGTATTCATACTCTTACTTTTTTTTTAAAGGCCCCTGGCTAGATTGAATGCCCCCCCCCCCCCAAACACACACACACACACACACACACACACACACACACACACACACACACACACACACACACACACACACACACACACAACAAATCTCATCCGTTATTAAAACTAAGTTGCATCTACAAGGCAATTCATTTTTTTGTTCCATATTGACGATTACAGCTATAGTGGCTGCACTGTACTGTATGTAAATAGAATATGGGTCATTATTATATATACATTCCCGGCATGTATACTTCCATTTAGAAGAAAGAAGAGCATCACTAATAGGAACGGGAGCTAAAAGAAAGCGTAAGATAAATATAATCACGCTAAATAAGGTCATGGTGGTATTCTGTGCTATTGCATGTGCACGGGTAATAGCTGACTTAGTGACTCATCCCATAAGAGTACAATCATTATTTCGGGAGAAGGGAAATTAATCTCGACCACTTTGACATTTATTGATACTGTAATGCGACTGTAGATTATATTGAGCACACTGTGAAAATAGGTTAGAAGAAAATAAACCTCGATATCAATCAATCAGCTCAATGCAATTATAAGGGTATAGAAATACAAATGAAGTAGTAGAGAGCCATGGAATATACCTTCTCCATGAAAGACATTGGGGAATGGTGTACGGTTCTCAAACTTTTTCATGTCAAGGACTCCCAAATGAATATGTATTGACCGTTGTCTTAACAGGGGTTCAACACTTTCAAATAGACAATGTATAAGTGGTTAAACTGATTGCTATTGTATATTAACTAATTTAGTTGGGGATCGGCTTGAACCCCCTCAAGGACCCCTGGGCGTACCCGGACCCCACTTGAGAACCACTGGTGTATGGCATTATAGCAGCCTCTGATGTTTCGGTGATGCGACGCTTGGAAGTTAGCCACTGCAAAGAGATTCCGCAAAATTCTGTGAGCTACTTGAAAGCAATACCTGTCATGGACCATCATCACATAAGCCCTTCTGAGATATCATCTCGGAGAACTTTTAACCCAGGAATTTCAAACCCTTCTGTCAAAGAGAGAGCACAGATCACAGGATCATGACACTTAAGTCTGCAGCAGCTCTGTGCCGGGCACTACTCAAGCGCCGGACTCTACTGTCTGGCAGCCGGGGCCAGAGGCTGGCCATGTGAGCGCTGCTTTTCACATACTTTGGTCAAAAACACCCCTCCAGTCGAAATCCACTCACTGCAGCATACAGTACATGAAATGTTGTAAGAATACATCAAGGCTCCCCCACATGGCGCTGCATGTTGAGTAAGTAAGTATAGCACAGTAAACGGCAAACATGAGGAAGATTATAAATATTTCAAGCCTGTCAATTGTCGGACCCATCTAGTGTTCAGGCCCGGAGATACCTTGTTATAGATGGATTTCTAACTGAGGTCAACTTATGATAATAAGATGCGCTCACACAGCATGATCTACCGTATGCCGTATATTCAGCACAGCCCACTTTCATATCTCAAAAGTTGAGAGACTCCACGTGTGCTCGCTCATATACCTGCATCACATTCCACACGCTGAGCAATTAGAGCCGGAGACCCATTAAGCACCGCATCACACTCGCGATATCGCTGCCAATCACGCGACAATGAATTCAGTCGTCCTTCCAGCATCATATGATGAAATTGTACCAATTTGAGTCGGTGCTGCGGAGAGGTCAGCGAGTATAGCCCTGCGGTTCACGTGTCTCCTCTACATCCCCCCATGAGGAGGGGAGCAGGACGCTTCTTCTCCGAGGGGTGTCATGCTGCATGTCATCAGCCTGGTTAAATTGCACTGCCAGTGGGTAAGCAGCAGGGGTCACATGAGGCCTGGTGTGGACTGCAACATGTAACGCTTGGAAGACCACCGTCTGAAGGCCGGGGCCAGTAATGACTCCAAACATCCCGATAAAGATTGAGGGGGAGCTGTTTTCATCAAAAAACACTTTGCCTCACACGCATGCACACACGTGTGCACACACACACACGTGCACACACACACACACACACACACTCACACACACACACACACACACACACACACACACACACACACACACACACACACACACACACACACAAAAAATGGAGTAAAGCTGTACAGCGTAACCTTACAAAGGGTTGTAAGGTTTCGGTTGTTTGCACTACAGAGATCAATATATCAATATCATGTCAATAGAATCCATCCATAACAGGACAATTGTTTGGGGGGGGGTGTCTGGAAGTGTAGATGATACCCATTTTAGGTATGATTAAACAACCTAGCGTTTCGAAAGCAGATACAATATCTGTTTGGGGCAAAGGGAGCCCATGCTGTTGCCACATGAAAACAAAGCCCACACAGCGAAACGCCTTGGTGTTCATTTTACTCTCGACTGTGAAGACGGACCCATAATAAGGTTCCATTTGGGCCTAGTTTTTTTTGAGTAAAAATGAACACTGGGGGGATTTTACCGCCGTGGCACATGTGACTCAGAGATAGGCCTCAGTTGGGACGACAGCAGAGGGAGTTAACAAAGCTAATTAGGGGAGGCTGACATGTTAAAGTGAGCCGCGGCTCGGGAGTGGGCTCTATCACATATGTTTCCTTTGTGGCGGGTGAAGTGGCTCCTTTGTTTGTGAATTGATGGCGTTTCGCTCCGCCGTCCCTTTGGGTAGAGGCACTGACCTGCGGAGGCCCCGACAGTGAGCCGAGGCTCTTCCTCTGTCTCCCCAACGCCTGCTGCTCCAGCTGTCCCGCCCCCCCCACTCCCCCCCCCCCCCCCCACCACCCAAACCTAAACCTTCCCAGAGCCGTTGGACCGCTCGGCAAGATGGGCAACACCTGTAAAAGAGCGGGCACCCCCTCCGCCCAGGCACCGAGAGGCAGCAGCCTGCCCACCTGCTACTGAGCTCTCTGGGCCCTGCAGCTTAAACGCTCATTTTGTGCCTCTCAGCACGGGACTTATTGATATAAATAGCTGTGCACAAAGTGCACACTCTGTTTTCTCTTGGTCTGATGCAGTAGGTGTGTGTGTGATTATACTCAGTGGCACTCTCTTTCAGGTAGGGATGAAATATGAGCGGCCTGGACACAGGGTAAATGACAATCTCTCCCAGATTCACTGAAAATGATTGTGGTGGGATTGACATAATAGAAATGGACAGCGCCAGTCGAGCACTCTTCTTAATCAAGAATTCAATATGTAATATGTAGCCACACAATAGTTGTATTAATCTTTACGGATGATGTAATGGATTTAATAATAACCTTACCATTTATCATGATATTGCATGTCCTTCCTTGGTGGTACAATATAAGGTATGTCCTTGAATAACACAGTCCACAGTTTATAATAAAAGAATAAACCAAGTCCATATAGTATCAACATGACTATGTGAAATATAGACGAAAAGGCGAAGATCGATGAACTGTAGTCAAAATCTTTCAAAAATACAAGCTCCCAACTGTGAGCTTGTATTTTCTTTAAGGATTTTATATCTTTGTATATATTTAAGAATAAGATATAATTGCTGGACACCTATATTAGGGAGGGATCTACGTAGCACAATACACAGAATTGCACTTCAAAGCAAGGGCATTACAGAGTTACCCTATGGGGGCCATAAACAAAGTTTGGGGAAAAGTCCATCTCTTTCACTCACCTAAAGCCTATATGGCAACAGATTAATCCTGGCCCATTAAGATGACAAGACAATTTGTGGGGAAGTTGAGTGTAAATAAATACGTTGAGGAGGAGATAATACATTAGGCTGCTGGCCGGGCTATTCCATTACAGCGGCACATTTGTTTCCATACAGCGAGGAAGCCATTCGGAGGACGGGTGCCTTTCCTTCACAAGGCGAAAGTGGAATCTTGCCTCCATGAGGAAAATAAGGACATCAGGACAACCCCGACATTAACTTTCATCACAAAAGTCATCTCAGACAACCAGGAATAGAGGCTCTCTCTCTCTCTCTCTCCATGCTCATAAAAAGGAAAAGATGTAATACACTACCTTCGGTTTAAGGGATAACAGTAGTTTTGTCTCCATTAGGTGTTGTTATAAAACAACAGCAACAACAGACCATCTGGTGCCTTGCTATTTCAACAGTATCACAGTAAAACATTGCCCCGCCATGATTCTCTGGCAGTAGTTTCAAAATGAAATTATACCGGCGGAGGGAGAAAAAAAAAGGTAATAATTTAAACATTTTACAAGCCTCTTTGAATTTACTAGCCTCTTTACATTCCAGGTGGTAGTTTTGCTGGAGGAAAGAAAGCAGTACAAGCCAAGTGGACGCATTGATTTTGCAGTAATTGATCTGATGGTTCCTTGTGATAATTGACAATTATCCCTGATTACCAGACAGGGGCTTAAAATCAGTCTAAGAAAATGACCAGCATTATGGGATGTTGTACGATGGTTGAACAAAGATAAATCAATACACCTCAGACAACAGCTGAGGAAAAACAACACAAAAGGATGTCACAACACAGCACATGCTGCTCTGCCACAATGCCAATGACATGGAGGGTTGCAATGGGGGGCAGTGGTCAACTGAGAGGACAGTGGACACACAGAACATTTCATTACAATTCTGGTGCAGACCCAATGTAACAGCAGATACGTGTACAGTATGTGTTAGGTGTTTGTAAATTATAAGCACGTGTCCAAGTAAGTAGTAAGTACATATACTTAAGTACTGTACTTTTACTACTTGTACTTGTCATTTTGAGCTACTTTTTACTTTACTTGAGTATTTCCAATGTCCAGTACTTTTACTTCTACTCCACTACATCTCAGAGGCAAATATTGTACTTTTACTCCACTACATTTATTTGAAAACATTAATTACTTACTTTGAAGATTTTGATAATTATTACAAAACATACATTAACCACTTCAGCCACCACTGCATCGCATTGTGAGCTTGTAAATCGGTTATCTATTTTCAAAAGATTGTTATACATTTGAAAACTTGAAATGAGACATTCTGCACAATGACTACTTTCTACTTTTGGTCCTTCAAGTACAAGTGCATTTTTAATTGGGATTTTTACTTGTAACAGAGCATTTCTATATTGCAGTATTGATACTTTTACTTAAGTAAAAAATTTGAGTACTTTTTCCACCACTGGTGTCGCCATGTCCATATATCTTAACGTTAGCATTGAGTCCGCGCTCGGCTGATTGGCCCATTCAATTTAGCGAGACAGATGCAACTCATTGCAGCTTAATAAATATAGGGACCCAGGGGATCTGCGCTAAACAGTTCTATTAAGTTGGAAACATGTCAGCCAATATAAAAGCAGCCTGACCCGAGGAAAGGTCAACTTTGACATGCATGTTTACCCAGGAAAACAACCAGAGGCTGGAAGGTCTTGTTTTATAGGATGTCTTCAAAAAAAGGGGAGAGTCTGGCTGCCCAATTGTCGGCACTACGTGATCTGCAGGCCTTTGTTCCACAAAGACAGGCTTGGAGTTATCACAGGGTTTTTTTTCTTCTCCTTCTCCAGAAGCACTCAGATCCTGTCTGTTTCATCAAAGTGAAACGAACAGAAATACACATTTCATGGTTTTAAAGCACTTCAAAACCCTATGAAAGCCCTGCTGCTTATCAACGTGGCTATGGATGGAGAGATAAACGGATGGATGGATGGATGGATGGCTGGACAGACAGACAGACAGACAGACAGACAATGAGTGCAAGTATGGTGAGAGAGAGGCGTCAGACAGGAGTGACGTGGCAGCCACTCACCCTACCTGTGACATGCGTTAAGAGCAAAGCGTGCTGCATTGGAACAACCTTCCTCATCATTTGTGGCGCTTGAAGAGGCACCGGGCGAAACACGCCACCTCCCCCCCCACCCCCTCCTCCTCCTGCTGCGGCAGTGGCAGCACACTGAACCCTGTCGTTCACAAACAGGAGAGGTGAGGAGGCCCTGCTTCCTTCCCCCACTAATCTGCCTCCACAATGTTTAATCAGCACATCAAAACATTCAGGGAGAGAAATTTCCGTGCTTGGTGAGCATATTAGGCATGCAGTCACAGCGCTAACTAGCATTGATGAACTGTTTGCTTATGCAGTAATAATTAACTTCCATTATATTACTTTGTGTGATTACTTTCTTAATTGCCTGAATTATGCATCAATTTAATATCTAATAACCAGTCTCAGACATTAGACACTGTTCAGACACAAATTGCATGTAGTTTCCGCAGCTTTAATTAAGCACAGTAGAATAAATGAAACGTTGTAGGATGGATGTCTTGCCGTGATTTCCTGGGTGCTTAAATATGCTATTTATTATAAAAAGCATATAAGAATTCACTTTCACCTCAGGAAAGCAAACCACAAGATGCCAATTATAGTATGCAAGTTGCTTTGCCATGGCTTTTTCAGAATCCAGAGTAATCAATTTGTTGAGTGGGTCTCATTGTTATATTATGCAAATACATTACTGTGCCTTTTTTTAAGTTTCAAATTTCCTGTGCTGAACAAAACATGTCCCTATAGATTTTATTCTATTTTAATTGTAGAACACAATAGATTCTTGTTTCACACTGTTATTGTGCTTGGCTAAGGAACTGAGACAAAAATGAGAGCCCATGATAATGCTATATCACTACTAACCAAATATAGCACATAACTGTCCTACTGTATATGTGAAATATGTTCTCATTGGAAAAAACATACAAATGTGTAATGTAATGAGGGGACATAATGTCTGTAATGGCATCACAACCACAGAGCAATTACAGGACTGTTGTGGTGTAAATGTCATGTATCTGTGTTAAGGAAAGCACAACGCCTCAAAAACAGCATGACCTTCCTCATCTATCGTAATCCAATGAACAAATAAACACATTAGAATGAAGGCCCATCCTTCTTAATTCGTGGCCTGCTCAGTAAATATAGAGACATGTTTAATCTAAGAAATATTAACCCTGTGTCGAAGAGAAGACAATTAAACCTAACCCATGGGAGCGCCAGGTCATTAAATGCATTGACATTTACCTATTCTCCTCTTAAATCATCATTTTAGCCTCACTCAAAAGAGATACGTTCACAAATTAACTATTTGAACCCCAGCATGTCTATTGGGGGGGGGGGGGGGGGGTACATTCGCCCCAAAATAGCAGATATACAAAGAGATATGGTGTAGAATACTGTGGATGGAAGAAAAGCGGTCCACATACAGTTCAGTTATATCTCTGTCCGGGCGTTTGGTTTTTTACTAAGAATGGAGGTGGTTGAGATTAGAGAATCAATACCACTGTGGTTTTATGCCACACAATAGGAGAACAACTGCAACGCCAATCTCTTCCCACAAACCTTAAGTAACAAAAAGCAATACAAAAGATAATGCGGAATTACAATTAATGCAAAAAATATGTCTATGGCTGCAACCTAAAATCTTTTTAAACTCATGCAAATTTCTTTGACTGGTGTTAGGCCTGGCAGCATCGTTAGTGTGCTTTTTAAAACGATCTCCAAGGTTAGACAGAAAATGACGGCAGCATGCGGATGCTTCACAGACCTCATGATAGTTTCCGTCTGTCATTATTTACGTCTGACTAGTCGCGTCATGTCAGCTACCTAGAGAGACACTTTTAATGTGAGCCCCCTCCCCCCCTTCTGTTCTCCTTTCGCTTTTTACCCAAGCAGTGTAGTATACCATTATTTCTGTGCTTCACTACCTTTAGGGTAATTTATACTTAGTTGTGCGCTGTTGTCACTCACCGGAAACAGCCGATCTACAAGCTCACAACGCGTCAGGCTGTGACACGTTGTGAGTGTGTAGATCGTCTATTTCCGGTTTAAAGGCTGTTAGGTGAATCTTGGCCTCCCGTCACCCAGAATCAAAGACTCTCTGCCTGATATTAAACATTCCTGTGCTTTACCATAGCCATGTGTGCCTGATGAAATTTCTCTAATTAAAGAAAATACGTTATATATGCGTTTGGGAATGCATTTGGGAAGTGCAGCCATCAATTCCATGAATACTATTGGAAATGTTTTGTAGTTACGGCCATGCTGTAAACAATCTGAGGTGAGTGTTACCCCTCCACATTCTCTTCAAAAGCAGGAATGTGTTGTTGGATGTTATTGGTTATTAAGACTCTGGTGCAACTAATGCAAAGCTGAAAGCAAGACAAAAGCTTTTTCTCATGGGCCCGTCCTCGCAATGTACAATTTTATTTCACAACCGTTACCCACAAGCTCAATAAGATGGTCATTTATCACAGTGCTAGCCATGAATCAAGTCACGTTGTAAAATCGATCATTGATTCACCTTATTCCCTTGTTTTTCCATCTGAGCCACATAATGATCATTAAACTGACCACAGTATGTCCGAGAAATGGATTTATAATCCACCGTGCACAGTGTGAAACATCATGAAAGAGAATCCTGAAGCAAAGCCAAAAATAGCCAATCTAAAAGCTCACATGGCGATGCGTTGTGGTCTTGTAGATCGGCTATTTACTGACGAGCGACACCGGCATGTGATGAAGTATACATTAAGCATGAGAAAGAATAGTGTGCAAAAGAAAATACCCAATAATCTACTTTTCTTAAGATACCATTATTTCTTTACTTTCTGCAAGTCCAGCACCGTGGGCTATACAGCTGCAGAAACTAAGGGGCTCAAGCCCTCCTGGCTACAGTCCATCCCTATGCTTTGCACACGTGATCCCAGCCTAGATGAGCATGCCTTAATGGGCCTGCTTAGCCCCATCATGACCCAATGAGTGCCGGCTGTGGAGTGGATGTGTCTGGTGTGTGTGTGTTCCCAGCAGGGAGACAGTGCCTTATGAAGGTCACAACTGCACTAGTCTGGGGCTCTCTAAGTGAACCCTGGAGAGGGTAACAAGCCACATCTGAGGGGTGATTTATACTTAGGTGCGCAACAGTGTCACACACTGAAAATAGCAGATCTACAAGCTCACCGCACATCTCAGCGAGATGTGTTTGTGAGCTTGTACAGCGCGCAACCAAGTACAAATCAGGCACAATGCTCTCTTTCTCTATCTTTGTGAGATCACTGGATCACACAACCAGTGATCATCTGAGAATACTAGTACATGCTAAAATACAAGGGGAGGAAAAATAAATAACCATGCATTCACATCTTAATAATGAAAATACTGTTTTCAATCACTAATTATTCTGTTAAGTGTAATGAATATCAATACGAAAGCAGGCCGCCTTGACACAAAATAAGAATTGGCAATGGTCTGTAAAGCAATTCTTGAATAACCTATACCATGGATAAAAAAAAGAAGAAGAATACTCTTTGCCTCCTGGGATTTTCAGTTCGCCCAAAGTGTATGACAATATTGCCCCGTGTTATGGCCGCCTAATGGACAATGTTGCATTAATTCAGCTTCAGATGAACGGGCAGGACAGCAGAATCAAAAATGAGGAGGGGGCCCTAGGTGTATGAATTATGCATATTATATTACCATAACCCTACAATACAATGTGCGACAAAACAATGCAGTGGAAATTGGGATGCAACTGAGATATTGAGCAATTTCCTACATGGTTCTTGCCCACCTTGGATGTGAAATTGTATTTAGCCTCCTCGATAACAGTAGAGTCCATATGAGGTTTGTATGTTCGTATATAGCCCTGCACACAGGATACTGTGTAAACAAGTCAGGCATAATTGAAAAGAAAGTCTCCTGACTGCTTTCCCAGAAACCTATCATTGAGGTAGATGGGAATTTGGCTGAATGGCAGTGGAGAATTGCCTTATTTCATTGATTTTCCTTTAGAAATCAAACCCAGATAAATCAAATACAGCAATTTACTTTGTCTGGCCCCGTAAAGGTATTCAGGTAGGCTGCAAGACATGTCAGAAACTATTATGTGCAATCATGTAGCTCTTAATAATCTGTAGAAAAAAAACAGAGAAATGAAAATGCACAGAGGGATTTTCGGGGCTGCAACATATTTTCAGATTCTATTAGGCCACAAAGAGTGGCTAGAGACTCAGCCAGCCACAACATATATAGTAAATACAAATGAGAATTAAACAGAAACTTTTAAGCAGTTTTTTCCCCAACTCTAGTAGAGTCATGGTTTTCTATCGTTACAATCAGTGATTGAATCATTTAAAATATTAGTAATACGGAAACAGAAATGTGCTCATACTGTACTGACTAAAATATAGACGTTTTAGAAAATATATCTTTTATTATATCAAAAACACATACCTTACCATTAGATCGCAAATGATGCAAAAGATTTAAACAGCAACCCATCCTTAGACCTTAGCTGCATAGCACAATCCTGTGTTAATTTATCCATTTGTAACTCAGAGTTTACAAATGTGAACCAAATGGAGCCTTGCGGAATATGGGTTAATTTGGTTCAAATGATTTGTAATTAACACTGAAGGTGTAACTGTGTAGGACTTTAGCTGTGCCAATCTGTGTGAGAGTGTTCCTGCTATTCACACTACCATAAAGGAAACACTCGTATAAACAGTATGTGGTATTGGTAACTGCCTCTGTTCAAGCCGTGTAATCATTACTTGGCATCTTATGGCCTTTGTGGCTTCTAAAGCTCCTGTCTCCCATCAGAAAACCGGGAGTTATGGCTGATCTTTTATTAAAACTTTAGGAGAGTGTCCCCCTCTGGAAGGGGAGGAGGAGAGGGACAAATTAGTGTTGACAGTAGACACTTAAAGCAGGAAAATCACCGGCCCACTGGGAGGCAGCGAGCCACATGGGGCTCCCCGACTGCGTAAAGAACACTCCAGATTTCACTTGAGATGCGGTCGCCTTTTAACAGGGCAGGGGGAATGTCAACAGACCCACTTGAATGAACCAATAAAGGCTCTAAAAGGACAGGATTAACCAGCTGATATCACACTGAAAAATCCACAGTATTCCTTTGACTCCAGTCACTCCACGAGGATGTAAATGTAAACAAAGTCACCTATACGGTTCCAATTGGTTCCATTTGTAAACTCTCAGAGTGACAAATGGTTAAATGAACACTCCTCTCTGAAACACGGCCATACAAGCGTTTTCTGTTATGTAAAGCTGTTACACTGATGGACAACATAGAATGCGAAATCCAGAGTGATACATTTAACTATGATAGACTGTTAAATTAACACTCAGGATTTTAGAGTGTGTTAAATCTAGCTTTCCACACATCTAATGGCGTAGGAAATAACTGTCTCTACTGCAATTGTTCTTTTACTAAAGGGAGTGACGTTGATTGTTCCTTTAGACCTAAACCGGTTTCTAAAACAGATGTATTTCACACGTAACTCTTTTGCATGGTAGTTACTATATTATTCCGTTTATTGTCCATTTAGCAGGGTGTACTACTGGTCATAAATAAGGTTGTACAACATGAAGAAGTAATTACAAGACATCAGGGGCTCTCAATCTCCTATTAATTTCCCAACAGCTGTGATGGAAAGCGCTTAGGCCAATTAATGTGTCAAAATATGACCGAGCAATGTCATGGCCTTCTCACAACCTAATAAACACTTACTAAAATAAATGTTTACTATACAGTGGTGTGTTTGTAACTGTGAAACATTTTAGTTAACTCAAACAAATGGGGCTAGAACACATTTGACATTTGAATACAGGTAGCTGACCCTTTTCAGAAGTGCAACTAAAGAAAGATCCAGTTTATGACACTTGATACAGGGTAGGCTATAAGGATAAATATAACTTGGGGAGGTGAACCTCTAAGGGCAAGCTCTCTCTAATGTACAGTATAGGCTGCAACATGAGACAATCATGCAATGGTAAATATAGTAAAGGGATAAGCTGAAAACTTGTGTGTGGATCAGTTTGACCTTCCACACACATGACAGTGTTGTGCTCATGCTCCAATGTACAAAACCATTTTACAAACTAAGCAGCAAGCCAAACACTGAAATGAAGATTCAGAGAATGGCGTGTTTACGGTCGTTGGAATGAAGGTAAACAGCATATACTATGAATGAAACTGAATCTTTCAGGAGAAATGTGAAATTAATGTTTCCACTCAGGCGAACGTGAAAGGGCAAATGATCCGTGATTTTTGTTTCCCATTAATGAACTTAATGCTATCATTAGAGCTTAATTCACTGGTTAATATCTAAGCCACAGAAGTTTCTGTCATGCACCAAGCACATGTAAACACACAGGCCTGTGCATGTCAGAAATGGAGAATCAGCTTGCTCTTCTTCTGAAGTCTACTGGCAAATTACGTCCAATTTATGAGCTTGGAGCCTTGGACCACCCCTGCAGCTTGCTTTCATCATGTGATCATATCCTTCAAATGCACATGCAGTCTAATATAACGTAATTTAAAAAAAAGACGTATTTTGTCTTTAAAACCTTGAAAATGAGTTTATATTGTAATACTGATATATAGGAACTTACTATACGGTTACTGTACTTTGGAGTATACTCATTTCCCAATACAGGTAAATTCTTACCCCTTAAAACTGGTGAAAATTGTTTTTTCACTTTTCCCCCTCACAAATTGTCAAAAATAGATGTTCTTCAAGCTCACAATATGTCATATAGCTGATCTACATTGTGTCGCATAGCTGATCAACAAGCTCACAATGTGTTGCATAGCTAATCTACAAGCTCACAATGTGTCACATCGCATTGTGAACTTGTATATGTGCTAATTTCACTATGAATATAGATGCTCCTCGTGATATTGACCTGCTCTTTGGTGTGCCTTGGTCACAAAACGTTTGAAAACCACTGTACTAGATCATCTGTTGGGTGGTCTGTTCTGTGTATGTTCATGCAAAGGCTTTTAATGTATCTTTAATCAATGAACAATTCTTTCCTACAAAATAACTGTTCCAATGAGCAATAATCTTCATCATCAATTACACTATAAACACTGCGCATACAATCTATTTTCGGTAAGTATAATTATTGGTATGTGTTTAATGCCGAGATTCATAATTCACTTTCTTTAAACACTGTGCATTTTTATGTCAGTTCAAAAATTAAGTATTCCAGACAAGGAACAGCAGACAAGTAAAGTCTGGGTATAAAAGTCTAGTAGATCATGTCATGTTTTATAATGAGTGATCTTAAAGAAATAATCTTGATGTCAAAGTTGCCTTTTTATACCTTAAGGGATAAAAACACTAGTTATGTATGAGATATATTATACGAAGGGGGAAATGCAATTAGCTTTTCAGAACAGCCATCCATTTCAACGACTTTCTGTTTCCTACATCAAGCGAGGCAATGTGAGATGAATTTAGTATTTGGAATGTGCATCTAATTTATTAAAGAAAAAGTGAGGGTAAAACATTGAGGTATTTCCATTTAATCAGACCTCTTAGGAGTCCATGTAGTTGACCAATACCCCAATGAGTTCCCTTTTTAAGAAGGCAGGAAAATAACACTGGCTCCATGCTGCACCAGTTTAGCCTCAATCAAGGGGAAACGGGGGAGGGGGTTAAATCCACAGACTGTAAAGAAAATAGGTTAAATCTATAGAGCCATCACTGAATTTCTCGTCATCTATTCACTTGGAATAAAAGACCTACCATCATTTATGCATCTCTTCGTTTAGAAATCTTCGAGCATCTGATAGCCCAAATTTTGAGTTCACGGTTGACCAATCACGGAGGTGCATGCCTCAAAGATGAGCCACAAATGGATACTTCACAGCATTGTAAATCAGGACCTCAAAGAGTATTATTTAGCCTCAAGCTAAGATTGCTTGTTTATCAGATGGTGCCTGCAGTCTCTAGGATAAAAAACCTACCCGTAAATCTGGGTACTTTTTATGTGCTCATGGAGACTAGCTGGCTAATTCAAAGTTTTGTAGGACTCGCATAAGAAGTCCAGAGGTAAGCAAGGCTTTCATGTCAAAGTGCGGGTGTTGTATGATGAGCTCCTGACAAGACTGGCTCTAATGGATGTGTTTTATGGGAGATCCAAACCTATTCTAATTGGTCTTAACTCTTAATGCACTCTCAAATTCTCAATAAGAGCTTGAAACTGGCATGGGGGCATGAGAGGAGTGTTTCACCATAACACTGCCATAACACAGCAGTTTGATTCCATAGCAGACAAACAAACCATAAACCACACATGCCAGTGACAAACCATAATATGTTAGGGGTGAATTCAAGGTGAAGCGCAGCCTTGGGTAAAGGTATTGTGCTTGTGTGTGTGTGTGTGTGTGTGTGTGTGTGTGTGTGTGTGTGTGTGTGTGTGTGTGTGTGTGTGTGTGTGTGTGTGTGTGTGTGTGTGTGTGTGTGTGTGTTGTGTGTGTGTAGATACCGTTTGATGAGCACTGTCAGTTTTTCATATTAAGTACCAGTACGCCCATCAAAGCATCCTGCGACACGTCAACACTCCAAGCGAGAGTTACTTTATACACACAGTGTATTTTGATGTACTGCTCAGACATTGCAACGATAAACCCCAGATGATATATCAAACACGCACGGGCTGTTTCTGATAACTCAATAAGCACCTGGACTCCTCCTTACATGTCACACCTGCACTTCTCTACCATTCCCATTCCCTGGCCTCACTAGGGGGCTCAATACACCTGCCTAGTGCATTTCAGCAGCATACCAGCTGGGAGTGAAACATCATGCATGCTTAATTAGAAGTATTCGGAACCTTGGGAAATGAAGGGAGATTTTTAATCCATACCCTCCATAGTGTTACATCTTGCAGACCTGTGTACATTACATCCTACTGTCAGTTATAAACAAAACAGTACCATTCACTGAGATACAGCCCACATTCACGGTGCACATGTATTCATCAGTGAGTGAAAAGGTACAGTAGGCATAAATTGTATTCATGCATCTAACAATACAAACATGATAAACCCTACCTGTCGGAAGGGTTAGGGCGAGTTGAATTTCATTTTCGGATTTCAAAACTGAAAGACAAAATGGGAACAACACTAAAACATTTAGTTATCGTTATCAGTGGTCAAGATGCACACATCAAATGATTTTCTTAATATATGTGTCTCATACAATGTGAAGATGGTCCTGTTAGAGATTAAAAACAACAAAATGTAAACACATCACATTCTTCTGGGTACTGCATATTCTACCTTATTTACCCCACAAAGTATAAAACAGTCTTGATTTAATGAGCATATTTAACAAGGGGATACCAAGGGGAGACTTTGATCAATATTATTGTATACTTCCTATCCAATCAATTTAGTGTCTGCTTATGAGCCATTACCAATTTAATAAACTGGGGTTTATTTAAAGAAATATATATATAGTGATTCCGTACACCCAGGGGCATTATTACATTGAATTGAGAAATGTTCAATGTCAAATATGGTCAACAGAAATTCAGAAAGTCAATGGATAGAAAGCACACTGAAACCAGGACTCTTATGTGGATGATTTCTGTTTCTTTTGTAGTTATTGCAAAGGCAAACTTGAAGCCAGTCAGTGACAATGTTTACAATAAGGTAGGAACCTTATCATTATTACCTAAGTCATTGTATGCCTGATGCTCCATTCTGATATAGAGTCCAGTTAAGGAGATCTAACGTCTGACTATAAGGGAGTGAAGAGGAATGAAGCAGTATGATAACTCTGTGTCCCACTGTAATTATGGTATTCATGAAAAGATGAACTGAGCGCAGACTAAATCTGTAGCTCCAGGCAAAATCAACAGCTCGGAATTACACTGTGACCCCTTGCATGTCTTCTAGGATTCACCTGACATACTGAAACTTTGCTCTTTTTTTTTCTTCCACCAGTCAAGAGTGAGGGAATGAAGTGCATCGATTGCTTGTGATTATTAACTAGAGTGAGATAAGCCCTCTCCTTATTATGCAGATTACTGAGGCTCCGCGCTCCAGCATATTGTACAGATGCAGCGGAGCAGCTGCTCTTACAGATGGTGGGTACACGGATCTATCATTATGCCTCCATTGTCTCCACTTCAATTGTTTAGGGGACAACAGAACTGCATCAAAGAGGAACCCGACTGCACTGAATTAAGAAAGAGAAACGAAAACCATCAACTAAATTTATACACCGGAGGCCACGGAATGGAGGAGAGCGTCATGCGGAAGCTATTTCATATACAACCATGGTGTCGCCCACTCATGTATACTGTACCCAAATCTGTTGGATGCAACAATGTGCACCAAACATATGTTGTTGTTTTTTTAATACGGTAGCTGAAAAAAGAGGGCAAAGAAAATGGGAACTAAATATTTTTAATTTGAGATATGCCTTTTTCAGAATGATGCTTTATTTCATTAACAAGGGGTGGGGGTGATGAATATATGGCAGCCTAGTTGATGTGAATGAATTCTTCACAATAATATGACAAAGCTTATTTGGATTATGATGAAGTTATAGTAAGTCAAGTGATTTGTGTTTTATGCAATTAATTGCTATATTAATTCCACAGCCTTAGTCTGAGAACACATTCACTTTCAAGCTACACCAGGCCTGGAGAACAATGGCAACACTAGATCAAAACATCCCGCAGAGGTAAGCACAATGAAGGAGTTACTGTTACGGTATATGCAGCCAATGTCAATTTTGCCCTCAAGGGGAACCTCTGGTTGTCCATTTGCCTTACCACACCTCCTGCAGCGCACTGCTGAGATCAGGACACTGGTAACTCCCCAACCCTGATCAAACATGACATTCCACTAGAGGGAATTACATGCTCAGATTATAATAGAGAAGGTCACCCTATGTTGTACGGCATGGCAGCACTCACACAGTTATGCCGTTAGCAAGGGTAATATTACTTTAGGAAATAATGCAATGACACCAAACTGAGTACAATATACATGCCCTATATATCAATCAAGCATGATGTGCATTAAAAGTTACCTACCAAATTAAAGTAGTTATTCAGAGATAATTAACAATGCAGTACTGCGTCTTGCATGTAGCTCAGAACACAAACAATTGAACACAAAAAATACACCCAATTTACAAACAATGCACCAAGAAGCTCACAAATTAAATACAATTTTTGAGGTTTATTTTGTTATCGTTGTTTTAAATGGTGAAAAAAAAATCATTCAGAAAGTTTTAAACAATTAAACTAGAAAACCTTGGGCATGTTTAAAGGATGTACTTTTAGTGAAGGCATGTTACAGACTTCTTTCTGCCACAAATCTGTTACATTAAAAGGTTAAAATACAACAAAGTGGGCAGGAGACCTCAAGGGACCCTAAAAAGAAGGTTAAATCACACAATAGTGGAAAAATAAGGATGCACCGATATGGAAAATCTTGGCCTATACTGATTTGAAATAACAATTTATTTTATAACAAATTCAGTTTAAAGACGTAGGGAAATAGGAAAAATACGTTTTTCACACTTTTATAGCATATCCGTGGTATGGTCATCATATGTATGGGCATACCTAAAAGTTTATGCCAAAACAAGTGTATGTTTATATTAAAAGTCCAATTTGAGTCCACATATAGCTGTCTATTGGAGTGGTTGCACCGCTCAAAAAGATTGACATTTGAATTTGAATTTCTATTATCTTAATTGAAGATGTCAGTCTAAAGGGCAAAAACATCCCATTAGTTTTTTATCAGCATTGTATGACATGGTGGAGCAAAGTGTTAATTATTATAATATCCAAATAAATGATTTATAATAATAGACATATATAGGCCCTAGCCTACCTTACCAAAGTTGTAAGGTAGTCTCTCTCTCTCTCTCTCTCTCTCTCTCTCTCTCTCTCTCTCTCTCTATCAATCAATGTAGTAGGCTGTGAAAAGCGCATTCTCGCAAGACTATAGCTGCAAAATAGCAATTTCATAGCTTTTTAGGACTAGCGCCCTAGCCAAAACTGAGAACAGTGAGAATGAATTAGAATGAATTAGCAAGGTTCTTACTATTATGTTTACGTGAGAGTTCTATCCATATTAGAATGGCAACGACCCAAATATTGAATCTCTAGTCTAGTCCAAAGTAAAACTTTGAAACGTCCTCCACTTTTAAAGGAGTCTAAATGAGACACAGCTGAGCCTACCTGTTGAGCACGGAGCCTGGAGGGAACGTGTCGACGACGACGCGAGGTTAGTTGTGTAGAGCAGACACACCACAGACGACAGACCACATGCTGGAGGTTAGGTTATGTTACAAAACTTTTGATTAATCAAATAATCATTCAAGGTGCATGCAGTATGTCATTTCCTTTGGTTAAAACAACTGTTTTAAGTCATTGCTGCAGTAACAGATGTCTCCAGTCTCCAGCTCTTTAGTAGCCTAAACAGGAAATGCATTTTCAGATCGGGATACCAGTTTTATCCAATAGAGAACTCATAGCTACAGCATAGCTACATAGGCTGCCGCTACAGCATAAACATGTAGAATTGTGGTGGTGACACAAACAAATGCATACAAATGTGAAAATGGAACACTATAAAACTGAAGCTGTTAAATGGGTAGCCTACTCTCTCCTGATTGGCTGAAATTGGCAGCCCACCTGAAAATGTATTTTCTGATTATTAAAGAGATGGAGAGACAGGAGGGCCCCAGTTACTCAACACACTTAGATATTAGCCCTGCCAAAACACACACACACACACACACACACACACACACATATATATATTTATATATATATATATATATATTAGAACAATTTTGGCTTGATTCCCCTTCATTCCCATTCATGTTATATTTTAAATTGCAGGATTCTTAATAGGACTAGTTGTTAAATATCCCTAAATATTCAGCACAACAATTTAATGGATTGGAGATGACTTCTTGGGTGGGGTGGAATTGTCAATGATCGCGTGGTGCCACCAGTACGACACATCTTCAGTTGTGTGCCCCAACCTCATTGGGTGTTTCGGCCACCATCTGCAGAGGTTGGCCCACCACAGGTTGATCAGACCTGGGTGTATGTCGCATAGTGGCACCACGTGGTCATCTGGAAGTCCATGTTGCGTCTCTACGTTTCAGCCACAACCAGTGACTGCTCCGTTCTGCCGCAGTGGAAAGTTCTTTGATTGCCTTCCGTTGGGCCTGACCTCTGATCCCTACTTCCTTCAGGAGCCTTGTGGTGGAACTGGCTACAAAGCCTCTGCAGCCCACCTCCACGGGCCACACCTTCACGTTCCAGCCCCGCCCCTCTGCTTCAGCTGCTAAGTTGGCATGCTTCTTCCGCTCGAATGCCTCATCGATGTTATCCTCCCATGGGACTGTTAGCTCAACGATGAAGACACGCCGACAGGATTTGGACCAGAGGACCAGGTCTGGACGCAGGTTGGTCCGCCGTTTCTCCCCTTCCCGGATGAAGGTTGTTTAAATTTGTTTGTGACTTGTTGTTTAAATTGCAAGACAATCTCACCTCTCAATCTCATCTGGCAAGCAAGTGAAAGTTTATATCGGCACAATACTAAAAGTAGAAATGATCTTTCCGATATTTCTGTATTCATACGAGGACCTAGAATGGTCCAATGGTCAAAGATGGCCACTGAATACTATCTCAAAACTGTTTTGACCCGCTTGTCCTAGAATGATGTGAGATAGGCAGGCCTCTTTTTTTGGGGGGGGGGTGTATATGCACATAAAGTGAGTGGCAAATCGAGTGGCAACGTGATGCAAATTGAGTTTAAAGACGTAGGGAAATAGGGAAAATACGTTTTTCACACTTTTATAGCATATCCGTGGTATGGTCATCATATGTAACCTGACGCTGCCAGATGGGGGCGGTATTGGGTAACCATGTTCCCCAACACAGCAACCATCTGGGATCTCTCAGGGAGTTCAGCTAACACCGAACCGCTCCGGTTCGAACCAATCAGATCCCAATAAGCTGTGAAACAAATTTGTGTAGCAAGCTTCTTGGATCTGGCAGCGTCAGGTTACATCATATGGGCATACCTAAAAGTCTATGCCAAAACAATGGTAACATTTCCATCTTTGTGTATGTTTATATTAAAAGTACAATTTTAATTACTCCCTTTGAACGAAAATGTGCTGCGTGATGACGTGTCGAGCTCTGCATAAATAAAAAATAATCTTGATTTCATTAACCTGATTGTTTCCCAAACACAGCTACTTTTGATTTATACATATTCCGTTTTTAATCTCAGTCAAGATGACATCCAAACAGTGATCATTTTAAACTAAAACATGTATCTGAAAACATAGGTTACAAATAAGTCACAAGCTTTGCTGCCCGTCTCTCTGTGACTTGTAAACAAACAAACTTAATGCATGCGTCGCACATGTGCATTTAGCGGAGCTACGTCCCATACCCTGAAGGGATGCAACGTTCTGATTGGTTCAAAAACACATAGCTTTCTGTTTCAGAGTGAAAATAAAATGCCCCAAAAAGACATTGCATCCCCTCTTTAAAGTCGTTTAACTGCAATCAGATAGGACTTTTCTGTTTGGCTGTATGGGCTGTCAAGGCCAGAAAGTCGTTTTTGCCACTCAGAAGGCGTTACCTCTTAACTTCCGGGTACGATGATGATGATGACATGCTACACAGAATCCATTTCTGATGTTCTATTTTCAACTGCAGATAAATCTAATGTGCTAAAGGGTAGGTCAAGGTTAATATTAATACATTGTTATATTTTCTGCAGGTCAATCTCACGTGTTAAGGGTCAGGTGGGTGTCCGAGGCTAAGGGTCAGGTGGTCAAGGTCTTATCTCACACTTTCTCATCCAAACAGACATGCATATCATACAACTTGAAAAGAAGAGAGGAAGCAAGGCCTCAGTTGAGTAACTCAAAAAAATTATCGGGTGCACGGTTCAGGCAGAGACAGTCCATAGAAATGAATACCAGCACTCACTTTATATCAGTGCTACTCAACCCGCGGCCGTTGCTTAATGTATCTGCGGCCCGGCATGGTCATACCAATAAAAATATAATTACTTACTTTAATTGTTTTGAACAATATTGTATTTATAGTATTGTTTGTTCCAAGAGAAAGTGGTATGGCCTGATGTCAGCTGAGTTTTAACCACTTCCTTATTTTGTAACTTCATTGTTAATCACAATGTTTTTGTTCATTAAGGTTTGGCCTTTATAGATGGAAATGTGCCTTTTTACTGTGTGTTTCCTTGATTTTTAGACTAGTCATGTACAGTAGTTATAAAATAAATTTGTAAATAATACTGACATTTGTAGCTTGCAGCCCTTGGACTTTTGCAATTTTGCTGAGTGGCCCCTGAGCCATCTTAAGTTGAGTAGCTCTGCTTTATATCGAGTAGGATTCTTGTTTTCATTTTGGGTTTCCCCCAGCAGCAAACACGGACGTTTCGGCCGGAGGCCTTCCTCAGGTTTAAAAACAAGAATCCTACTGGATATAAAGTGAGTGCTGGTAACTGGTATTCATTTCTATGGAATTCATAGTCATTCCTCAGCTGCATCGCAAAACTGATGCAGTGATCAGCACTGGAAATGCATGTGGTTGCAGCATGATGGGGGAGCCACTCAATGGTGTCCTGAGTGAAAGCCACGAGGGCCCTTCAGGGTGTATCATCAGCACTCTTGAAGTGGTTTCTGCCACTGCTTAAGACAGTTGAACACATACTAGTAGGCTACCTGTACACAGCTCATCTCCATCCTACTAGCTGATAGTGGGTAGACTCCTTCATTCTTCCTATACACTTCTTATACAACGGTTTGAATGTGCAGAGAAAGTGTGAGATAGATCTTTACCTGACCTTCAACACATGTGATTGACCTGCAGTTGAAAATACCAGTAAGTGAGGGCGAGAAGCGACCTCGTCCTAAAGGGCGAGGTCGCGGGCACGCATCCGCCTTGGTGACAGCAGACTGCTGGGTGAGCACTGGCTCTTTGGAATGGAGGGTCAGATCAACATATCCGCCTGGGTTTCATGCAGCAGGCTGCTGGGCGAGCGCTGGTGCTTTGGCATGGGGGGTCAGATCAACATGGAATGAATTCTGTACTGGCCATATATGAAGCATGTCTTGAGTATACTGTACAGGGTTTGATGAGGTCAGATCAACATATGGAATGTCAGAACAGGTCAGCTCCATATATGGAGATCTAAGGGTGGCAGCGGGGACAGTGTCTTGAGTGTAGGGTTTGATGAGGGCCCAGGTAGGGCCGGACCTTAATTTTCGGGCCTGTTGAGAACTCTAGTTTTTGCCGGCTGCCGGGCAACAGCTGCACTAATAACTTTGGGGCAGGCCCGTCTAGAGTTTAAATGGACAGGTATCAGTCAAAAGAGAGACATCGAAGAGGAAGGATGGATGGGGAAGGATCGACATATGGAATGTCAGAACAAGTCAGCTCCATATATGGAGATCTAAGGGTTTGCACATATGGGCTTAATATTGATGACATCACGTGATGTCACAAGGCATGACCATATATGGGGCGTAACCAACTGACGGGAAATTCATGATTTCATAGTTAACTAATGCACCACGTCTCTGTCTGTCTGTACGTGTGCACGTCTGTAATGTACGTAACTCGAGAACCGTTCAAATTCGACACACGTGTTCCACACCCCCGCAGGGAGTGCAGTGCCCGGTGTCGAGTCAGTCGGACCCACCCATGTCCAGAACCGCCACAAAAGGCCACTGCCAGGGCTCTAGACAGGGCCACTGCCCAGGGTCCATATATGGAGCTGGCCTGTTCTGACATCACAACACTCCATATTTGGGCATGCCTGCCATCACAACACTCCATATTTGGGCATGCCTGACACAGAACTCCATAGGAATAAAGGACACAGCGAGACAGATACATAAATCTCCATATATGGACAAAAAAGGGACACAGTCAGATGGGTGGAACGGGTACTCTGATACAGGTACAACGGGACACAGAACTCCATATAGGAATAAAGGACTTTAATACTGCCACTCAAGACAGTTCCACAAAGTTACTTTAGTTAGTTAGTTCGTTAGTTAGGGGAAGTCATTAATTGTACATTATGTGCCCTTGCTGCAAAACATGATTTAAATTAAAAAGGAGAAACACTGTATCTAGCTTTGTTTTGTTTTTTCTTCTTTAAGTGGCGACACAACAATTCAATTGTGTCTTATGTGTGCGTGTGACCGTGTGTGCGTGAGTGTGTGTCTGCCTGCGTCAGGGGCTAATCTTGCAAACCGTAATATTATTTATTTTAACTTTTTTACTAGAGTGGTGCCCGTTGGGCACTGGTCTACTTGTAACGATGGAAGTTGGAGATCCATGCCCCACCCGGCTATGCAATAGCTGTTGTACCCGTGTCAATATATGGAGATTTCTGTATTGTCTCTGTGTCGGCAAGCGTTCCCTGTGGCAGACTTGACCCCATCAGCCAAAAAAACTATCATCAACCATTACTCGTGCTTCCCAAAGCCAAAGTCAATTCATTAGCAATGTCATTTCTGTTTGCAATATCAGAAAGCAGCTACATCCACTCTGGTTAGTTGAGATGACTTTTAAATGAAGCAGGAAATCTCTGTGTACCATAACATTTCTTTTATAAAATGCATTTATTCAAAACCGCCACCAAATATATGCCATATAAATACATCCTTCTCAAAATTCAACATATGTGAAAAATAAATCTTTGCATTTGGGAGAAGATGCACATATGAACGGCACCAAAATAAGCAGCTTTATCTCAGCAGGTCAAAAACGATGTTCCCTCATAATTCATAATTAATTCATTAACTTGTATCTGCTCCTGTATATTTAGTTATTTATTTTAAGGAAAAACAGTTTTTCGCTTTCTTCGGTTAAGTGTCATGGGTGGGGGGAATGAGGTCCTGTCACAGGACAAAGCTCCCGTCAGAAGTCCACCTTCTGACGGGGCTTGTCTGTTGTTAGGACCTGGTCCACATGGGGCCAAATGTGATTGGAAAGCCCAGAGGGAGGACTTCCACCAGTCACAAGGGCATTGTTAGTGCCTCCAAAATGGCCCGAGAAGAATGACTGATTATGCAACCACAGCCAGGGTTACTAATAGGAATTCTATTTGAATTTCTAACATAACAGATGTTTGCTGGGCACCTCCACAGAGTGTGCATACACAGTTATGCTAATTCACCAGTGTTTCTCTTCAAGTTGGCTCAGAGTCATTAGAGCACACAGCTAGCTTGGATCCTTCTGTCAAACTAATAATTGGCTATTATTGATATTAATTAACATTTTTGCTCCCTATCTTCTTTCTGACCTGCTATCTGTTGGTAAATCTAGTTACCGAGTCCTATTAAGGCAATACAATATAAGCCATTTATCAGAATGAGAACACAAGGCTAATTAGGAATGGGCGCAGACAGTTGTCTTTATTCTCCACTGACTACTTTTTGATCACCATAAATTGCTAGGGTAGAAACTGTGAAGGAAAGGAGAGGTGGGGGATTGCCATTGCTCACTCCTGTGGATGACAGGTGAAGTAAGTAAGCGTTACTGAGCCATGTGTAGTTGATGTACAAGTACATCCCTACATTATCATCCATGCATGATGTACAGGTACAACATCTGGTATGTCGCAGGGCTACTATGTTGAAGGGACCTACCCCAATCCAACCCTTGAGTGCCAAGCAGGGAGGCATTTGTTCCCATTGTTATAGTCTTTACCTGGCTAGAGACTGGGAATCAAACTCCTAATCTCAGGCCGGACACTAACCACAGGTGAAAGGGATCTTTAACCGTAATATTGTTCTTGCTTGATGAGGCATCCTTACCATCAGCTGGTATTTTTTGGTGAAGCCTAATTCTGTAGTTCATTCCCTAGCTTTTGGTCAGTCACAATAATTACGCTATTACTACACTATTACAGCACACTATTTAAGGTGTTGATTTGGTTTTGGTCTCTCTGCCATTATGTTGCACTAAGTATCGGAAGCATTGTACTACGTAGGTTTATGGCTTCAGATCAAGAAACCCTAATAGGTATATATTGACTAGGTTTTTTTTTCCATATAACTCCAAAGGGACTGGCGGTTGCAAGAAAATACATCAAAAAGGCTATCAGTGGTGGTTGGATCTTCTGTGTAAAATCAATAGTGAGCCATAGATGGCTTGAGTTTTCACAGTTCTCTCTCGTCATTTAAAATGACTGTGGGCAACAATTCTGGAAAGGACCCAGGAGAGTTTTGTAACTTAGCAACCATATGGTTGGTAAGGGGTAGAGATTAGCTATATATAATCTGTTTTGCCATTGTTGAAAGTATCACAGGCCCAGTGTATTGGATATAGTGTCCATTGCGGTTCTACACTTGAATGAATGGATCAGCTATGCACAATTATAGATTTAATACGATACAGTAGCTTCATGTGTGGTTGCTGTTGATGTTGCAAGTGTACAGACGATTTTATGTTACTGGTCCAGTTGGATATCACTGCAAACAGGAAATGAAGAAAACCTTATATTTTTAATACAACGCAATACTGCCTCATCAAGTTGATATTGTGACTTTATATATTGTCAATTACTTGCATGAGAGGGGGAGAGGTGGTGGAGTTAGCTGCTTTAGCAGACAGTTTAAGGGTCCAATGTAAAGGGTGTTCAACAATAGCATTGATTTATGAAAAAGAAAATCAAAAACCTCAAAAATGGAGTTAGGTGGTTTCCTCCCGACAGCGACGATATGCAAACAAAATATGTTGCCGTTATTTGTTTATATTGGTGTATAACAATTGCACAATGCTATGAAAAGGATTCAGTTGCAATCATTGAGCCTAATGTTTTGTCCACAGCAAGTTTAGTTTCCAAATGTATTAGTTTCTGCTGACATTCAGCTAAAATCTTATGGAAATGCCAAGGTTGTATAAGATGCACTTTTGTATCTCTGAGGGCCTCTGGGGGAGATTAGAGATAAGATTTGTCCATCATTTGTCCATTCATGGGCCGTATTATCAGTGCTGCGTTCTGAATCAAGGAAGAATTTAGGAATCCTGTGGCTATGTGGCTCCTGTGACAAGAGCCATAGCAGTCCCTTAACTGAGCTGTATTTAATAGCCTAGCTTCAACTGTAAAGGCTTTCTCCCTTGTGAATTCCTCCCAGAACCCAATTACAAGTTTCATCATCAATCATGAGCATTATTTATTCAGTAAAATGAATTTCTAATTAATAACTGATGAGCATTATGGCCTTGAAGACTGTAAAGCAATTAATTATGTTTGGCAATGGGGAATATCCCTGTAAAGGACTACCTGCCGCACAGTCACAGCACAGCAGTGCCAACAGGCTAATGTCCACAAAGAAGATGCACTGGATTGTTTTCCCAACTAAGCTTTATTGAGATAATTATGTTCAAGAATGCTGTTCCGAAGCTGTCATACTGATCGGGATGAAACAAGAGTCTACATGTTGGGGAACTGCGGAAACACTAACTGAAAAGTATGGATGTGTATTAATTAGCAGTGTTGGCCTAAGCTTTCAGCCATACCTCCTATCATCAACATATTTATATATTTTTGTACCTTGCAAGATGATTTACTGTACATTCTGAATACAGGGCACTCTACATATAGTGTAACCCGTTTGAGTTGTTTTGCAGTGAACACTGCACCTGGTAACAGCTACAGTATATTTGAGGCCATGGGAAAAAGCAATGTAGCCTATTCTCTGATTACTAGAAATCTGGTTGTGGTTAACATACTATGAAGAGTGAACTGTTATTCAGCTGGGTGCAATATACAACTACAGTATACAATCATCTATAGTCACTCACCTGTCTTCCATCTGACACAAAATCTAATCAAATATTAAGCAAATGATACAAACTATCTACAATATACAAACTATTACTGTTAGTGTTATTTTCACAGGCAATGCTGAAGCAGACTAATAATTAATACTTAATAATTAAATTCACCCTTTATGCTTCACAATGTTGGACAACAACCAACAAAGCACTGGAAGCTGATATTTTCTCCATTACAGCCCTGTAGTGTCAGTTATTGTGGTTTTTAAGCAATACTGTGTGTTGGGATTATTTAATCCAATTATTTTGTCTTTGCGGTAATCATGGGTCAGGCATAAACTATTTTTAATGAAGCTAGATTATTGTATATTTTCTAGACATTGCAATAAAATAGACAGATTATGAAGAAGCCACAAAGGGACTCAAAGTGAAGATGAAGATCCATGAGATGCTGTGATTCTTTCATTTAGGAAATAGAAATCAGCGAAGCAGCTCTTTAATTTATCAGTTGTTACAATTCAGCACAATTTTTTGCATATTTGTGGCACTTTTTTTGCATATATTCATCTCATAAAATCTATCTGCACAAAACAGAGATGGATTGAGTCATGCATGGCTGTTTGAGCCTCCCAGAGTAAATGTAATAAATGTGCATGACTATAATGCTGAATTGCAGCAGTGTCTTAATCTATGTGACTGCTCTCTTTAGGGTTGAAAGAGACATTTTGTGCAGATCTCTTGAAGTTAATTATGTACAAAGGTGAACCGAACACGATTTTCTTTTAGATCAGAGTACAGGATGCCTTTTGCTAATAGTAATGTGGAAACAATGACATTCAAACTTGTTGTGGGGTATAGCTCTACTGGAGATAACTAGGTCAGCATCTTCTTTAAACTGGCCCAATGAGGCATTGCCACACCGTCAAGATGAAACGGCCATGTCAGAGATGATGAGCTTTTGTGAAATGTCTTCAAGCACTTTGTCACAGTTTTGATTTTGGCAGTAAATCTTGATTTTAGTTTTAGTCATAGTCTTTTGAATAGTTTTCATTTACTTTTAGTCACATTTTAGTCAGCTGGAATGTTTTATTGTTAGTCTAGTTTTAGTTGACTAAATGACTGTGTAAAATGACTTAAAATGATTGAAATTGTCATTGTCATTTAGTCTTTTAGTTTTAGTGATCAACTTGGTCACAGTTTTCATTTTGTTTCCATTTAGTTTTCGTCAGTGAAAAAAGGTAGTCGACGAACATTTTTCGTCATAGTATTCGTCAATGAAATCAACACTGCTTTGTCAAGTACCAATTCAAGTTCAAGTATAGAGCTACTGTCCACAGATACATTCAGGAGCTCTCTGCCTTCATAGCTTATCAAGGAAGGTGCTCGTATAACCACATGATGCTTGTTGTGTGCATCATTTTGTTTCCCAGATCCAGTATTTGTTTTCATGATTTCCTTAGAGCAAATTGATACCATAAATGTTGACAGGATGCAAACTTGAATTTGCGTGCATGGCGTGCGCTTCAGAAATAACACTTGCATATTGTATCTGATATAAGCCTGAGGACAGACTCAGTTGCAGTAGGCCTATAAATGCAAAACATGTCTCCGATGCTGAATAAAAGTTTGATGCCTTAATATAGTGTAAACGTGTGTTACTGAAATGAGAATTGCCGTGTCAGGGAGTGCACATAGAGTTGTGCAAAGTTGATTCAAATTGTTATAATAAAAAAAAAAAACTATTTTGAGATTGTACTTCCTAGTTATGCCTTAATCACTTTTCTTTCAACCTCCACCTTCACTGTTCTTTTTCTGCCCCTATAAACACAAGCACACAACTTCTACAAGCATCCATTCATCAATCCCATATAGCTTGAGGAACCGAATAGAACAGGACGCCACTTCTCCATTGGACTGTGGACATTTGGAAGTCACCACGTTCCAAAGTTCTCTGGCTTGATTGGGATGAAAATTTGGATTGTCTGTCCTCATATCTGAGTTTTATTTCTGGGGCGCACACCATAGACTCAAATTCAACCCCTCTGATAAGTGTGTGTGTGTGTGTGTGTGTGTGTGTGTGTGTGTGTGTGTGTGTGTGTGTGTGTGTGTGTGTGTGTGTGTGTGTGTGTGTGTGTGTGTGTGTGTGTGTGTGTGTGTGTGTGTGTTGTGTGTGTGTGTGTGTGTGTGTGCGTGTGCGTGCGTGCCTACTTTTAAATAGGTTTTAAACCTTGGTATAGTAAAGTGACATTTTAATCTGAGTAGTGCGTGTATGTGTATTTATTGACTGTAATACAGTAGGTGAAATAATGGTATATTCTCACTTAACACATTTCAAATAATGTGTTGAACTAGGCTTCAACTAGTTTGCTTGAATTAGTTCATTATACTGTACATTACAACATTCTTATAACACTCTCAACTTGCCCACTGCAAGAATCTACGCTGTTTCATTCCTCAAGATGAGTGAGACATACAGAAGACAGGACTCTGCACATCCCATAACTGTCCCTCCCTGCAGGTTTTCAAATCCCCCACTCATACATGCACATACATGCACGCACGCACATACACACATGCACGCACGCACGCACGCACGTGCACACACACACACACACACACACACACACACACACACACACACACACACACACGTAGTGAGAGAAAGCTTTCTTCTTTCCATCTGGTAAAGCGGGCTGTTGTGATTGATTTGTGGGTTTGCTCCTTCTTTTTTTCTATCCATTTAAGTGAAATAATGTATGGAAGCAATCTGGCGACAGACATTTTGGAAAATCTATTTGAAATCATTTCAGCTCAAGCCATGGCAGTTTGTCTTCTAAGGGGAGAGGAGCAAAGGATAATTGTCTGCAGTCTAGTAAAACACAGTATAACTGCCATCACACTTGAGTGAGCTTATAGCCAGCTAGTCCCATGGCCTCTAGAAGATAGAGCAGTTAATGTTCCCTTTTATTTTAGAGGATATGTCACTTGTATCACAGATTTATACCATGATACAGCAATTTTGTCCAAACAGATGGATAATGGTGTCACTGGGAAAAAGCCCTGTTTTTATTGAGTTTAGAGCATATTGTTTAGAGAGGGGCCTGCGTTGAAAAGCTCTGCCAGCACTTTTTCCCTTTATCTCCCTAATCTTGCGAGTATTAGATTTGATCATTTTTGTTTGAAGGAGGAAAATGTGGCTGTAATGGCTTCCTAATAGCGAACACAGGGGAAACAAATCCAGGGACCATGTTCTGTAGTGCTTCCATAAGCACCACTGATTTATAGTGGTCTTTATGACAGAAAGGAAAATGATCTGCTGCAGGTATAAATCAGGTGAGGAGTAGGAAATTGAACTTAGATATCATCTTGTCAGATGCTTAATGCTCTTCCTCCTGTCACATTCGATAGGGCCAATTTGGAGAATCCTGCAGAGGTAAAAAGAAGACAATTAACAATGACAGTGTGGTAATAGATGAAGCCATAAAATGAACCTGCTGCCTGCAGGATGTTTTGTATGATTTCCACATGAGGTAGAGCCAGGGGTGTGTTGTTCTGGCCTTCAAAACACAGGGAATTCTTCTGTTGGTATATTCTCTAGACCACAAGAACATCTGCCCTCAAAAAGAAAGCATGTAGTAAAATAACAGGTGAAATGTGTTTCTTTGTTGTTGTCTGCTCTGTAATTGACACATGTATTCTGCATATGAAGTGCCTAGTAAATTTAAATAAACCCGGTTTGTCCATATCGATTCCAAGGGCATTTCATTCTCTACACTATTTTAAATTAATCAATATATCAATGGACAAGCAGAACATGCTTTATATACATGACTACTCAGAGACTCTGAAAGAGACAGTTCAAATAAATTCCACTAGACTGTGTTTAAATGAAATTTGCAGAGCAGTGTTAACTTCAGAGCAATTTTAGGCACATGCAGTACTGTATATGCCCCACAATATTATCACTAGATAACTATTGTCATGCACAAAGCTTCTTATGGAATCTTATGGAATATACAAGGTTTTATAATTCAAAATAATAGCTGTGGTTCATCCTTGCATCTAAAAGTCAAGTCATTTGAGTTCAGTGGATAATTAAGACACCAGAGTATATTGTTTATAGTAATGATTACATAAATTGTATTGACGCTCAAATAGATCTCATTATTCAGGGCGTAATGAGTTCAGGGTAGGACAGAGAATGACAATGCTCTCTGATCCCTGAATGTCATTCTGGTATAAACACGGCGGTTTATTGCCAGCATCATACAGCCAATGGCATACATTTATGATTTGACAGATAGAATGTGAAGAAAAAAAATTGAAACACATCCATCTAATTGGGTGCAGCGGTTTCAAATAATAACTTGAATTTTAAAAACTCATTTCTTGGAAGCGGATGACCTTTGATGAAATCCCTTTACGCTGCTCAACTTTGTCAAGTGGCAATTCAAGTCCAAGTAGCTAAGAAGTAATGACCAGGAATCTACTGTTTAGGAACCATCGCCTCTCATACCAGCTCATCAAGCCAAGCTCTTGTATAATCTAATTTGATTTTAATGCTTCTCTGAAGGGGATGCTGCTCTTATTACAGTGTAATGATGCTGTTGTCAAGAGCCAATGGTGATCTCTAATATCTCAGCCATGATAACTGCTTTTGTGACACTCCCCGTACGTACCACATTGTCCCCGATACACAATGGGCTGGGCTGGGTGATACATTGTGTTACTTTGTTGGTCCTACTGCCATTTAATTTATGATTGACAGAAACATAGTACAGCTTTAAAACTCCCTTCTTTATTATCTTTCTGTGATATGGTACTTTTTTTGCATTCAGTACAGTAGATGGAGGATAACGATAAAGGTCTGCACTGAGATGAGGAGAATTTTGAAGTGCTCACACTCGGGGGCAGCAAATGGAAAAGTGACAAGCCCGGTGCACTTGTCTATTTTACTTATTCTGTGCCTCTGTTTCATATTCTGCCTCGCACCACAGGGTTATTTTTCTCCAGGGTTCAGGAGGGCACGCTCTTTCATTTCTTCAGAAAATTGTTTCGCAGGATTTCAATCTTTGGCTGCTAGATATGACAAAACACAATATCAAGAACACTTATGTTTCTTATCTGCCATTTTTTCTGGGTATAAATAAAAGATCAGTATAAATTTAAGTCAAGTGGCCCCCGAATGCACATGTGAGAGATGAGTATGAAAAGAACTATGGACCTTGGGACAGGCCCACAGTACATTTTCATCATCTGCACCAAATTTACCTTGGCACTGCTGTTCTGTGTCATTTATCATCCTTGAAAATCAATTAGTGATTCTATTATAGCACCAACCATATAATCTTTTGAGTGTTTGGACAATCTGACAATATTCTGAAAAACTATTCTTTCTGTTCCACATGTAACAGCATTGTTTTTTGCTTGACATTATTTATATTACGTGATAGGTTATAGTTAGTTACTGTAGAGTGTAGATGCACTATCATTCCTTTAAAACGGCTGATTTGGGAGGGCTTAAGTTATCTCAAATATTGATTTACCTAATTATGTTTAAAAACACAACTATATACTGAGTCCTATCTCTGAAGTGATGATTGCTCTCGCATTCATTTGAGAATATTTGAGAACATAATTTTATTAAAATGAAAACTGTTTCTATTTCCCCTGCACAACCCTGAATCTTTTTAATCACTCTATCCGTGTGTTGAATCTTCTATACGGTAGATGAGATATGGTTTTGTGAACAAGAGAAACTGTCACTGAAATAAGATTGAATGCTTCTAAATTGATGAGTTCAAAACCTTACACACAAATAATAATTCTGACTGTGCAGTAAAAACTGTCACGAAAAACTAATATTTGACAAAGCACGGGAATAAAAAGAAAAAATCTTAAAAAAATGAATCCACAAGGCATCACATGACACATACACTCTAGGCCTTTTCAATACATTTACTTATGGTGATGCAATATGTGCAGCCAATGTATGGCATACATACAAGAAGCTCCCAATGGTGTGAACACATACACTGTCCTATTGATGTCCCATTTTTTTCCTGTTTGGCTCTTGTCAGAGGTCAACCTCAAACAGCATGCGGTGGAATCAGGCGTTACTGGTGGTGTCACATTGATGCATTACAAAGCCCAGAAGGTCATGTCTCTGTAAACATACATTATCAAAACCCATAGAAGATGTGGGATGTTGACCCATACCAACAGTTTACGGTGTATCTTCAGGGGAAAGGGTCGTGCGGAGGCAAAGAGCAACTTTGTAGCTGCAATGACTTTCTCGTTGCAAATGAAGAGGGTCAAGCAATCAAGACTGGTCGAGCTGTGTGTCAACACCATTATCTTATGCTGTCTGAAATGATCAATGAGCTAAAATAAAATGATCACAAGCTAAAATTGCCCTGCTAATGAAAATGGACTGTTTTAACATGCTCTTTTTAAATGTCCCACGGTGATGTACAGGGTAGTGGGGGCAGGGTTGCAGTTTGCAATAACAGCCTATAACACACATACAGGTAATTTCAGAAATATATTGACTCTCTAGCTTCATTGATTTTTGTGATATGGTATGCTAAATTGATTACTATGTATACACAATGGATATAAATTTGAAATATTTATCGATAATCAGGAATCCCATGTTAACTTAAAATCCTTTTTTTTAAAAGGGCTTATCACTAACAAGTCTGGATGAAATCAGTCTGGACAAATCTGTGACCCAAAAGAGAGCAGTTTCAAAAGTTGTATTTAATTTCATTGAAATAACATTGGCATTCTCACAACTTGAAAAAAAAACTAAAGTTGATCGACTTATATAATTTATTAAAATACAGTATATGAAAATATAAAGGCAATGGTACACAGGCAATATTCTGAAGTAGTGGAGGCAAAAGTGGAGTCGAGGCTAAAACCATAAATAGAAACATTTACAGCTGGGAGGCAACATTATATCAGCATCGTGTTGACATAAATTCCTCCACCAAGTTATAACAGAAAATAAATAATTATCCAATGTAATCACAATTCCCATACACATTGGCTCAAAATGTTGCATGTGATCATTGCCTTAAGTTACAAAAGGCACTCAGGGCAGGTGCAAACTAAGTTCCTCGCTTTCCCCCCTTTAGCAATAAATACAAGTCTGCATTCCTGTATTGGTACCATGACTGTGTAAACATGTTATTAGCCCCATTGTGCTCGCGAGTACACCCTCTTATTCAATACTGTCATGAAAGGCACGTCATTATAGAAAATATCTATACATATAATTCCCATATAAATAAAAAATATAAATTTCCCATTAGACAGCCTATTTTTTGTACACACCTACAGTACATATGACATGGATATAATAATACTATACATTCAGTCAAGAAATCAGAAAAACTGACATCTTGGAATAAGGGTTTTCCTATATCAACAAAACAGTAAGACAAGAAATGTTTCAACATGAAGTCGACACATGTCTCCTTCATTTCTGCTAATGCTTGGCATGTAAACAAACGGGACAACAAAACATTTTGGCTGTTAACATTTTCTTCTGTAGTCCCCATAGATGTGAAATTAATTCATCATTACTATTGCTACAATTAAATTCATCATTACTATTGCTACAACATATATATAGAGAGAGCATATTCTGAAAAGGAAATACTTGCTGTAAAAGTTGAATATGGTTATCTATTTGCTTGTTATTGTGCCATACATTTGTATTTAATTCATCATTACTATTGCTACAACTATATAGAGCATATTCTGAAACGGAAATACTTGCTGTAAAAGAGGAATATGGTTACCTATTGGCTTGTTATTGTGCCATTCTAGCTAATGGCGTTAGCATAGATTAACCAGTACCACAACTTAGCAAAAACAAAAATTTAACTCCAGCATTAATTGTGATAAAATATGTTGAAATTACTTTCTATTCTACTTCCATGGCAGACACATTGTGCTCGTCAGACACATTGTGCTCGTCATCAGACGAGCACATAGGGGGATCCGGTGACATTGGGGTCCCTTCCTCATTGGATGCAGGGCTGCCTTCTTCAGTTGTGCTCTCTGGCTCTTGGGAGTCTTCTTCAGTGTGAGTGTCAGACTCAGCCAGTTTGCTCATTCCTGAGAAATCAGATTCATTCTATGTTTTACATGCATTTAACATATAACTGCTGACCTAACTTTAACCTTAGAATTGCTAATGGGGAAACATCCCTGTAGTGTGTAAACCGGACTCAAAGTACAGACAAATCGTTTTGTTGCGAATTAATTATGAGCCTGTAGATTGTTTATTTTCGGCAAGATATTTCATAGAGAGATAAACTGGTCCAAGTATGGGGTCAACTAAGTAGTGGTTAAGTACTGTATGGCCAGTACATTGCATGATGGCCACTTTGGCCAGTCATTATGTGCACTTCTAGTGGGTCCAAAGTAGGATACTGAGTGACTTACCTATAACTGGCTGGTTATCATCTTCTACATCAACACCAGATGGTAAAGGTGCTTCAGATGACATTTTCCCATCACCAGAGATCTCAGCGAATTTGGGGGCTTGAGGCCTTGTCTTTCTTGCAGGGTTCAGGAAAAAACAATATGCACATCGGAAGGCTGAAATAAGACAAAACATGGTGCTTATCTGAATCTGAATCATTCTCATATGTATATATGCACACAATAATATGAATATGAAACCAATAATATTCTAAAAATAAAAAGCCACCACTGTATTAACACATCGGATCGATATGCAGCACTAGTTTGCATATTCAATCTTGTGTTTTTGCTTACAGAGGTCGGAAGTGGCAAAGGCATTTAAGAGCCATATGATATACTATGCTGCCAAAAGCTAGAGGGTAAATGAAGGCACAGTGTTTGATGGAGACTGACAAAGAGGGTTGCGTTTCTCTAAATCTTACCAACGTATTCAAATTCCTCTTTTAATGCCATGCCGTTATGGGACAGGCACTGCTGGCATATGAGTGCATATCTAAGAGGGGAAGAAAAACAATCTAGTTGAGTATGCATACATGGAACGACATTACTGAGACATCATTCTGTTGATATATAGGATGACATTTCTCACAGTCCAAGCAGTGCTCACTATTAATAGTAATCCACTAATAATCCTGACTCATTCATCAGCATATTAACCTCTCATTTCCATGGATGGAATGTGTCAAATCAAAACTTATGTCTATTGAGATATGGATCTTATACATTTGTAGGGCGTACGTATATTACTGCTCTGTATTTTTTGCAAACATAGAAAGGCATAAATCAAGGAATGGACAATTATTATTAGTAACAAACTGGTCAAATTCAGTTGCGTAATTTAAGGAGTTGCTTTACAGTACCTGTTCTGAGGGCCATCTCCAACAAGGTACTCCATGACCCTGTCCATAGCACCTCTCTCCCTAGGGAGCACAGGTCTGGCAAGGGGAGGGCCAGGGGGGTGCATCCCTGTTAAAGTACAACAGCCATGCCTATTAGTTGCACAGTCCACTGTCTTGAATACAAATCAGTACAAACTGGGCAAGGCTCGATGAAAATCCGGGCAAAATGGTTAGGCAAAGTTAGCTGCATAAGCCATGATAAATGTAAGAAAACCTGCCCCCCTTTTCATAATGACTTGAAACTGGATATCACTTGCAAAGCACGTGCAGATTCCCTGCTGTGTTGGTGAGGTGTAATTAATATAATCTAACATCAAGAGCAATCATAGGAAGATGACTGGTCATTTCTGTGAGACTTGGCAGAGTCTCAGTATCCTGCTGGTTATTAATTTACCAACATATGGAAACTCTGTGGTGACTCTTTGTATCAAATTGCTTTTCACTTTCAATTTTCACCATAAGCAACTGATATCATCAAGTCATATAAACCATTTGTGAGCTGTGCTCGATGCCAACGGTAATTTTACATGGCATTAAAGACATTTAGTGAGATTCTACCACCATTGCCCAGAGAACAAACACAGGGCTGGCTAATTAATCACAGTTAACATAATCTTGCTTTCGTGCATACCTCACAGTCAGCATTCCACATGGCAATTACAGCATGCTGCTTCCTCTAGGAACACATTTTCCTTTACTGTTAGAACTTATTTGCATCTCGTATGGAGTATTCATAGTCCAGAATTAATTTATATTGAATATTTAATTTGTCCAAGCGCCACAGATACCATACAACAATCATTCTTTAGAGTACATAACTTCTATTTGGCTGACTGACTATTTGGCTGACTGACTTTTCAAATCTAGCAAAAGTGGAAGCAGGGATTTAAAATCAACCCAAGATCACAAGCATAAACAAATTATTCGTCTTATAGAATGATTGCAGGTAACACATTAATTATCACATTTTAGGCTACACAAAAAGTGACCTAAATGTACATCCTAAATTTGTAGATGAATGATGCACCATTTTTACAAAAAGGTTTAACCGTTTTAATCAAAATTGCTTCAACCAAAAATGTAAACAATTGGCCATTACAACCATAACATATCCCACCAATGCTGACAACCACCCATACCACAGAGCCTTGAACAACTGGGGACACACGAGGCAGAGATGAGTAAATCGCACCTTAATCGACCACATTATGAAGTGGTCCCCCTGCGTGCAGGTAACTCACCGACTCCGTGAACAGGTGTGCCAGGGGTCATGGGCCTCCTCATCAAGCTCTGCTGAGCAGCTACAGCCGACAGGCCCCTCTCTGGGGGTCCGCCTGGAGCGGAGTGGGGGGGTCGTCCAGAGTAGGTGGCCCCTGAAGGGAGAGGGGGGCGGGCTGAAGCACTGCTTGCAGGATTCACCACTGCTGCGGGGGTCCTTGGAACGATATTACGCTGACGGAGTTCTAAAAAAGGAGGAAACACTGTAGGCTGCAGAGCCAAAACAGGGCATTTACATCATTTTGTTGTCTTGGATAGGATTGTTACCTTGTCCTGGTTTTGGAGTCATTTGGGGGCCCACTGGAGTGGAGTCAAATGCCTGAATTTGAATAAGAAACAGAAGACTTATTATTATAATTTTTGTATTTATTCAAGTAATAAATCAAAATAAATTATATGAGTGGCTATTACACAAACCCAATTATTATAGTAAATAAATTAATCTACTTATATAGTAGATTCATATAGCTGCAGTGGTTCAGGGGTAGAGTGCCTGGATGGTAACCGCAAGGTTGCCAGTTCAAACCCGGGCTCCCCCAGTTACTGTCGAAGTGTCCTTGAGCAAGACACTGAACCCCTAGTTGGTGCCTTGCATGGTTTCCACTGCCATCGGTGTATGAATGTGTGTGTGAATGGGTGAATGTAATGCACAATCTCTGTAAAGCGACCTTGGATAAAGGCGCTATATAAATGCACCATTTACCATTTATAGTACATTATGTAACTCACATTTTTCTTGGAATCAGGATCAAATCTTTCCAGAATCATTTTTGCATTTTTATAGGTTTCAGTCTCCATAACTTCTTCAAGCTGTAAAACAACAAAAATAAATTATTCAGCTGGTTCAGTGAGTAGAGAACTCTGATTACCATAGGATAATTTCAATAACCAGAATTAACCAATCCACTATTATCCACCTATTATTTACTTAGTGCCAACAGTGTAGGCCTTACTTTCAGTAAGTCCATTGACATTATTTACTGCTCAATCGATACATTGAGGACTATACATCAATGCTAGAATAATGAATGGCGGTATAACTGATCAGCAACACAAAAACATGCATCTGATTTGGCTGATTATCTGGGGTCTTTTTTAAACTTAAAAAAAAAAGGGAAATGCCACTCTGGTTCTCTGTCTATTTGTACAAATGAGCTGTGACCTGTAACTCACAGGTAGCTCTCATCAGTCCAGACATTTGCAATGCTCCAGTTTCGTGCTTTACAAATGACTCAAAGCGAGATAAAAAATAAAAATAAAAAGCTGTCTGAACAAAAGACAATCAAATATGGAAATCAGTTAATTTCAATATTTTGTTTAGTAGGCTTCTAGCTAGTTGATAGAAATTCAACTGTCCCAACGCTGTGATTTGTACACAGCATTGGGTACGATGAAATATTTCAGTGTTGGAATTTCCCTTGAAATATGCCAAAAACATCCATCATGGCATTAAAGGTTAAGGTGACTGCGATATCTTGTGCGTGGATCTTCACCTCAATTAAGAAGCAAATATTTGTAGTTGTTTACATATAATATGAAGAATAATTGCAATCACTACTTCGATAATGGAGAGTGTGAAAATCCATCAGCCATAATTATTGAAAGCTATTAGACTTGACATTGGATGACAAGCAATTTTTCCAGATTTATTTCTTTCTGGCACTAAATGCTATTAATTAAAGCAGAATGTTTACTGAGCTAAGTCACTGTACCGATCAACAGCTGTCTATATTGTCATTAGATTATTTATTAAGAGTAGCAAATTATTATCTGCATACAGAATGATTTCAAAGATCAATACAACAGTTAACATACAGGCCAAGTACAATACTTAAAGTGAGAAGTGAAAAACTTCACTTAATGTAGATAAAGACCATTATGCATCAATTTACACAAAGATTATAGAAATAAGATTACAACCACCAATTTAACTAGTTACGGCAATTACAATCAGGTCTATTGACATAAATATGAAGTTTATCTTATTGACTTCATGGTCATGTTGTTTTCCACAGGACAATTCATAGTCAATCCATAGTCCCTTCATACTGCTTTTGAGGAATATTTATTATGGCATTCTAGGAACAACTTTGTCAATCACTAGTATTTGAACATAGCTTTGTTTGTTTTTTAGCAACACTAGCGATGTACCATTCCAAACCACAGGGCTCATGGCATCAATGAGAGAAACATTTTAGGTCACCAAAAATCATGAACTATGTCTTCAATTACAGTGGTTCTCAACCTTTTTAGGCCGCAACCCCCCAAAATAATCATATTTGAACTGCCACCCCCCAACCCTGACAAGCACTTGGGGCCGATTCATACTCTTATTTTAGAGCCGAATAAAAGTCGGTTCTGCGCTGTAGAGCCTACAATGTGACGTCATTTGAGGTTCGGGGGGGCGGGTACCGTCCTAAAGTCGGCTCTTCGGTGCTACTGAAGATTTCTGACGAGACGAAATCATTTCGGCACTACAGCGCCGAAACAGCGGTAAAATAGGAGTATGAATCGGCCCCTTAGAAAGTGCTCGTCAGTTGAAGCATTACATTTAGGTTGACTCTGTTCCAGCTAAATATTGTGAAAAGTTCACAACGCCTCACGTTATGAGCTTGTAGATCAGCTACTGTATAAATGCTATATTCATAATTCCCAGGTTGACCTGTAGTAGAAATGCTCCCTCAGCATGAACTTACTATTTTCCGCTTTTGTGCTTTCAGTTCCTCTAAATTTTCATCTGAAACAGAAAGGTTTGCATTTGATTTTTGACCACTTTCAAATCAAACAAATTACAGTAATGTATGCATCAACAGCAAATAAAACACTTACTGTTTTTCTCGGTTCTCCGTGAAAAAAGTGCAATAAGCATCTTTCGAAGAAGCCACACTCTGAAAGAGCACAAGTAGTTTATTTTTTTTAGTTTAAAATGCTTTTCCACAACATACTATATATGAATAGTTGATCAATTATCTTGTATACTTACAATAATGGAAATATTACAAAGGGAAGAGCGATTATAAGCCGCCCCATCGATTGTTCAGGCAGGTACCACACATACACAACTACACATGCGATTAGGTAGAGAAGAACCGAGTAAAGAAGCAGTCCCCCAACCCATTTCTTCAACTGCTTTTGATATTTGTCCCCATATTCCTCCAGAATTTGTATATCCTGCCAAAACAAACACATTAAAACAGAAAAATGAAGTAATGAACCAAACTTTGGGAAAACATGCAGACTAAAATGTACTCTTACGATACCCAATGAAGGGGTTGGGTATGTCTGTATTTAATGGAGTGTACTACTTAGCTGCTCTGTTTGCAGGCTGTCTGGAAATACTATTCATGATTAGTCAAGACGACATGCTTGACTTTGGTCAGTACTGACCATTAAGTTCAGCCATAGCACGCATGCACCAGTGTTTACTATGGATTCCATTTTCCTTTACAGGACACAGTCACACTACTCCGGGCTAATTATCTCCATCCCAAAAATAGTCTGCAAATAGACCAGAACCAAGTCTCTGTGGACAAAGTCATTATACAGTAGCATGTGTGGCTGTCACTCCAGGGTTTGTTTTAAACAGATCTTCAACTCAGCTGCATCACACTGTCAGTTTGCATAGTTTACCCAAGAAAATAAAAAGCAAACAAACCTCAATTAGGCCTAATCCCTTAACACCAGTTTCATTTTAGAATATGTACAATAAACCAACTTCACTCTCATATGTATAAACAAAGAACATCAGTGTGATGGGGGAACTAAAGTATTCAGACTGTACCAAAATGATTTCCACCAGTAATACTGGACTGTGGTAAACCAATTCAACTTAAAAGGGATATTTCACTTTCAAACATGTTTGAGGTCATTTTAACATCTACTTGGGCTTTTGTGAACACCCCAGACAGTTTTTAAGTTGCTTGATTCAGTATTTAGATATTAATTTCAACAGACATGCCCCTTTCCTATACAATCCCATTGTAACCAAACTCCATTTTAACCATGTAAAGATTCATTTAAAACACCCGTCCTTGCCAACTACAATTTTGGCATTTAGCAGCCGCTCTCAATCCAGAGCGATTTACAGTAAGCAAGTATTATACATGGTATTACACAATATACAATAGTCATCAAGAATCATAAGCAAGGTAAGAACCTAACATCTGTCTAACAGTAGAATATCTGTGCAGTGAAGCTATGAGTATACACTATAGAGTCCATGTCTACATAAAATGTGATCTATAAACTAAAGGTGGCATAAAAATGGTTAAAATGAATATCAAATATAGTTAGGTATCTACCCCTCCCTATGCCAGTCTAAGGCCATTATTCTGACAGGGAATCTCAGAGATAAATCAGCTACTAGGGATATGTTCCTTACAATACTTCAGGGCAAAAATATTGTCACCTTTTCTGTTACCCTTTTCTGCAGATTGTACCCAAAAAGTGAAGGTCCGATTATGAGCTAAACTAAATTTAATTTAGGAATAGAGATGCTCCGATCATGTTTTTTGGGGCCGATCACCGATCACTGGAAGCAGTACCTGCCGATACCGATATTGCCGATACCGATCACAGCGTTGTGAATTCATACCTTGCAAACTGCGAGTTTGGTGTCCTTTTCTGACACAGTAAACCAGGGATACTCAAATAGCTGAACATGTGGGCCACATTATGAAAATGGCAAGGGGCCAGGGGCCAGGGGCCGGTTGCTAAAAAGACAACATTAATGTTACTTTTTTTATTTACCTTATTTCCACATGACGTATGAAAAGACGAGTGCAATGTGCATTATTTTATGGCTTGCCCATTTTCTCTCTTTTGAATAATTCTGTGCAATTAGCACATTCAACACAAACAACTGTTTCCATAAAACAAACTAACATTGGCTACTTCTCTATAAGCAGAATCATGAATAGGCCTATTTAATTTATGCAAAAGGACAAGAGAGAGAGCAATGTGTTTGTGCCTCAAACTTTGTCTAATATTATTTTAGAGCAGTGGTTCTCAAACATACGTACGACACGAGCAAAACCTTTGTGAAATGTAAATGGAAGGCAGTTACTCCACTGCAGTACAAGGGTTCTGGGAAGGGAGTGCATTGCAAGGGGGGGACTTTGATCTCCTTTCTTTTCTTCCACCTCTGTCTCTCTCTCTCTCCCCAGCGCTGGCTATCTCCCGCCTACTTTTCTGAGAGTCACTTTTTCGCCTCCGTTTTAAATCGGGCATTTTGATCGGCAATTTTGATTTATTTTGAGAATCCGATCAAGGCATGATCGGCCAATCATGATCGGTCGCCGATCGATCGGAGCATCTCTATTTAGGAACGGCCAAGAAAATCCAAGTTGCGGCATGAAACGAGCATTCAATTGCTTGTTTAGTCAGCTGCTTTTTCAAGGAAGTTGAAAAGCTTTAGCACCTCCCCGGCGCCTCCCCTGGTCTAATGTGGAATTAGATTTTCCAACTGACTTCAGTTCAGTCGACATGCACACGCACAACTTCCTTGAAAAACATGGAAGCGGCTGACTAAACAACCGATTTAAACGCTCATTTCTTGCAGCAACTTGGATTTTTTTCCTAAATTAAATTTAGCTCAGCTCATTATCGGACCTTCACTTTTTGGATACAATAAGAAAACGCAATGGGAGGGCTTCGCCTCGTGACCTCATCTCGGAGCTACAGAATAAGCGTAGGGACTGAGGGAACGTATCGGAGCTAGTTCTCCCCGTGTCCCCTAGGGCAGGGGTTCTCAAAGTTTTTAGCTGGGGACCCCCGGAAATGCTTTGGCCATGACTCGCGACCCCCGGCCCACTCCCCTCCCCACCCTCAATACAAATTAACCACTACAATAACCTAATAGAGAAAATACATCATAAATAATCATAAATACTGGAACCAGATATAATCATTAAGGAAAGTTTATGCATGTACTATGTAAACTCTACATTTCCATTTCCATTCCATTAAGCTGCAAAATAAATACATTAAATTAATATTTTTAATAATCTGGGGACTCCCCAAAATAATTTGGCAACCCCCCCCGAGGGGTCCCCCAGGTTGAGAACCCCTGCCCTAAGGTACTGCATGTTCATAAAAAACATGCAGTAATCCATGCCAGTCAGGACGCCTGATGGAGGGGAAAGGAACTGGTCGGAATAACGTGTTCCTTCCGCGCACTACGTCCAGCCGGGGAAACTCCCCCCTGTCAGGTGAAAAGAAGCAGCTTGGACTCCTCATACATAGAAGGAAGCATGAGGTCAGTCCACTGCCCTCCCCAGGTTGGCAGAGGAAGTGTAGTGTCCAGGATTACATTAGATAATTGACACTGGGTGAAGACATGCGTTGCAAAATCGTGGGATGAATTATTTAGAAAAGAAACATCGTCTTTTCTCAATAGTCATTGGGGAAACAATGCGAGTGAAAACAAGGACACATTAGAGTAATATAGTTGCATATCATGGACAACACTACACAACCAGTACTATTTGTGCAGACCGGTCAGAGAAACAAAAATGCGACATGACAATCTGAAGGCTTTTGTTGAACCTGTCCTACCTTGTCAATGCCTTCCAAAACCTCCACAGTGGATGGTTTGGTCTGTAAGATAAAAAAACATTAAAGTAAAATTATCAAAATGTGAAATTAGACAACGGCGTTTGTTCTGGGCTATAACAAATAAGTGTATGCCGTTTACACACATTGCCTATGTTCCTCTGTATCAGTACATGACTTGTTTGCACAATACTTCGGTGTGAAATAGCACAGACTAGTGCAATGTGAGAGCTCTGCTTGTTGTTATGTGCAACACGTGTGTCTCTGTCAGCTTGCCAGTATTTGTCCTATCTACTTAGTTTACTTTCTACATGCCAGTCTGAAACAGGAGTTTATCCAAAGTGTGGCATATACATTCAGAGATTATTCTGTACAATATTGTTCATCTCTATTTCAGTATGTTAACAGCACATTATTCATCTTCCAAAAGCATGATACAAGTTTAAATAATTTAAATGCATATATATTCAAAAAGCTGTGCTCTTATGCCACATGACTGTGGCAGCACTTATACTGTATTTGACAATTTGAACATAGGTTACTAATGCAGCAGCACATCTGGATTAGAAAAACAAATAATACCAGTAAAATGTGTGTACAAACCTTCCACCTTGAGACAACCGCCCCCATCTTAAAATAAAGGGTATTTGATCTCTTTCACCTTTAGCTTAAAGCCACACAAAGAGGCTCTCCACCTGCTGGCAAGACATGACGGTCATTGGCATTTGCAGGAAATAGCAGAAGTAACTGTTGCACACTGCACAGTAGATAAGCAACCACACAAGTTGAGCTAATTCCGTTTAATAATAACAACAATAATAGGCATTACAGAAAGCTACAAATATTTGTTTACTTCCGTTTCTGTGAGTATCGATGTACCTGCTCTTACGAATTTAGGCAAGTGTTTAAATCAAATGTTATATTATATACTGTATATAAACAGAGTCTGAACACATTCTAAAATGACTAGCAAAACAATTCGAACAGGGTTAACGTCAGAGCTACCGAGCTTCTTCAAGAAATATGCACTTCGGCTCGATGTAAAGGCAGCGGTACACTTCACAGAGAAAGGTTTGTGTAACGTGAACTATGTATAGCTTCCAGTTGACACACATACCTATCTATAAACGTAGCATGGCCGAAGGCTACACAGCTAGCTTCAGAGCTATTACTAACATTATCTATTAGCAAACTATTGCAGCTAATAGCGCTTGAGCACGTCCAGCACGCCCGTCTGCTCTGGCATGTGCCATGAAAGCTCGCACATAACAGAAATTACATCAATATTCACTTCGATTATCGGGGGGGGTATTTACCTTTGCATGTATTCAGTGATGTTGAGTGCAAAACTGTGCAACTCCTCTGCTGCTCTTGACTTGACTTGAAGTGAATGACGACGTGTTGTTGCTGGCTAGGGGGAGTGTATGTCAATGTAAGGGAGGCGGGAGCAGCATGCAGCCATGAAAGGGGAACATGTTGTGCCAAGTTATACTTTGTGGTTTGAGTGTATCCTCGGGACATGAAAATCCTCTGTGTACGTGTGTTATGAAGTGGTCTACACTGTGAGTCTCATTACCCTGGATCAGACACTTTATTGATTGTTGATTTATGAATAGACTTTAAATGCAAGCTTACTTGATTGATTGATTGATTGATTGAATAATTTATTAACAGTTTTGGAGAATTACAGTACATTTCAAGCACAACTCAATACAAGACTGTTAACTGTGGACGACACCATAACGCATTACACTTGTTTACAATAGGGTCCACCATGTTCAATTCATAATAACATTTAGAGACGTACAAATATACACTACTATATAGCCAAAAACAGGAAATCATCATAAAGGAGGTAAAAAACATATACAGTGAGGGGGAAAAGGGGTGGGTGGGGAATTCAGATTGTACAGGGTCCAGTTTTGAATTGCAGGTGCCCTTTGAGAGTGGTTTTGAAGGAGTCAAAGGATTTGCATGTCTTAATGACTGTTGGTAGGGCGTTCCACATTTTGGTATAGGAGCAAAATTAATTTAGCCCCTTAATTGAATCTGGGTTGCACTTGCACATGGTTTGTTGAACTCCCTCTGGTGTTGTGGGTGTGGACTTCGTTGACATTAAGGAAGTATTTAGACAGGTACATGGGTATCTTGGTGGTGTATCGAATCCTGTGGACCAGAGTCACCAGACCCATTGCAAGATGCTGTACTCTGTCATCAACCCTAAGCCATTCCAGCCTGTCAAAGTGGGCAGGGGTGAGGTGGGTTCGGGGAGTGAGGCCAAGTAGTAGCCTGACCAGTTTGTTTTGGGAAGTCTGGAGCCTTGTTTTAAGGGCATTTGAGGTGCTGAGGTGCATGCATAGTCGAAGAAACCTTGTACAAGGGCTCCTGTTGGGTCTTCAAGGTGTTTTTGTTGACCAGTGAGGAGATCCTGTATAGGAATCTTGTTCTTTGGTTGACTTTTTTGATTATGTTGGTGGCCATTTTATCACCGGAAAGATTTGCCTCCAGGATGGAACCTAGGTAGGTAATTTCATCTTTTCGTGTGATAATATTGTCACCCACTCTAACCAATGGGTGTTCCCTTCACCTCCACCATCTGTTCTCTCCCCCCCAGGTAGGATTGCATCCAGCTCACTGATGTGCTATCAAAACCAATTGCTTTTAGCTTGTTATTATTTTGTTAGTATTTTGGAGGTCCAGCATGACCATGCCCCAGTATTTTCCAGCATCCACCTTGTGTTTGATGTGGTCGCTCAAATAGAGGAGGCATGTGTCAGTGGAGTGGGATGTTCTGAAGCCAGATTGGATTTATTTTATTTTTTTGTGGCAAGATACTTCAACCTGTTCATAGACTATTTTTTCCATCACTTTTGAGATGGAGCTAAGAATAGAAATAGGGCGGTAGTTGCCAGGGTCTAATTTGCTCCCTTTCTTTTGCAGGGGGGTTACTTTGGCCAGTTTGAAATCTTGGGGGACCTGACCCTGTTTGATGGAGAGGTTTATTATGTGGGTGATGATTGGAGCTATAGAGATGGTCGAGTCTCTGAGAAATTTGGAAGGAATATTGTCATGGCCAGTGGCCTTGTGGGGTTGAAGGGCACTCAGTCTTTTAAGTACCTCCTCAGTTGTTACCATTGTCAGTTTGAAATCATCTTTACAAACCGACATAATGTTTCAAATGAAAGAAGTTTGGGATATGAATGTGGATGCCTAATGTGAATAGCCTATGTCTGATTATCCATAAATCCACTGCAAGATAAAGATTCCCCCCGAAAAAGGTTTTGTTAGCTTATTGGGGTCCACAGACACCCTAGCTGGTGAATGGTGAATGCCTGGACGTACCAGCCAAGGCAGCTATTCTCAGGTTAGGCCTTTGGTCTTGCAGGCAGTTGACATTGATTGATTGATTGATTGATTGATTGATTGATTGATTGATTGAAGGATACAATTAACAGTATGCCGAATGGGTACATGTCAAATGAAAGCACAACTCAATACAAAAACTGTTACTGTGGACGACACACTGGTAAAGCATTACACTTGTTTGCAACAGGGTCCACCACATTGACAACTGGCTGCCATCCGTGTTGTAAATTTAGGATCAAAAAGCATAATATCAAGTAAAAATCACACTTGTGTGAACTGAGCGGTGCAACTATACGTACTGTACTGTAGTATTTGTACTGTACAGTACTGTACTACTCATACTGTACTGTACTGTACTGTGCTGTACTGATCAAAAAGCATAATATCAAGTGATCAAGCATACAAGTAAACATTACACCTGTGTGAACTGAGCGGTGCAAATATACGTACTGTACTGTAGTATTTGTACTGTACAGTACTGTACTACTCATACTGTACTGTACTGTGCTGTACTGTACTACTCATAGAGTACTGTACTGTACTGTACTACTCGCACTGTGCTGTACTAAAGTCCACAATCATGTCCTTGGTCTTGCCTACATTCAGGAAGAGAGTTTTCCTCATACCATTTTGTCATTCCCTCTACCTCCAGGTAGAGGGAATGTCATTTGAGATAGGTCATTTGAGATAGGGCCCACCACCATTGTGTTGTCAGCTAAGTTGACGATGATATTTTGGCTGTTCCTATAGCCACGCAGTCATATAGGTGTCGATAGAGTGAGTACAGCAGGGCACTCAGTACGCAGCCCTGGGGGGCTCCTGTATTCAGGGTGAGAGAAGTAGACACGTGTTTTCCCTGCACAGGATGAACAGTACCAAATCACACACTGTAGGGCTCAGACCCAGGTGTGTGTGTGTGTGTGTGTGTGTGTGTGTGTGTGTGTGTGTGTGTGTGTGTGTGTGTGTGTGTGTGTGTGTGTGTGTGTGTGTGTGCGCGTGTGTGCGATGTCCATCAATAACCTTTTTACCTACCAACAACAACATTCAAACGCAGTCACAGAATTTTGGTGGGAGTCAATAACACAGATAGGACAGTTACACCATAGGAGGAAAAATACAAAGTTGGTAAAAATTCCTCTGCGTAGTGAGAATGTGCATGCGAAATGTCACAAATCGCACGCTTTCATGATTTGAGCCAGTTTGTTTTAAACGGGGCAGTCGTGCAAACTTTAGATGTCAAACAAATCAAACAAATCTGTTGATCACATGACTATAGAAAAAACAGGAATTGGCCTGTAATAGCGCCACCATGAGGCTGATTTGAAAACTTTTAAGTGGCATTTAGTCCGGACTAATGGGAATGTGCGTGTATAATTTAATGGACATTGAGGGGGCAGAAAACAGCCCGGTCACTCGCACGAGCCTATAGACCCTATTCGCCAATAGAAGTCTATGTAGAAGAGCCACCGTATCATCTGTAATGTATTACAATTACAAATTGTTAATGCAACCATCCTTTAATAAAGGTAGTCCCATATTTCTTGGAACTTTCCTTTGACATTGTTCCTCCTGGCAATCGAAAGATGCAGTTTCAGTCATAAGTTGGGACCAGATCTCTGGTGTAGCCGAGCTCTTCCAGTTTATCAGTATCAAACTGGCTGCAGCGTCACACCTTCCTCTTAACAATACAACCTAGATTCTCTGTGGGGTTCAGGTCAGGCTAGTTGGCTGGTCAGTTAAGCACGGTAATACCATGGTCAGTACACCAGTTACTATAGTTTTGGCTCTGTGGGCAGGTGCCAAGTGCTGCTGGAAAAGGAAGATCAGCATCAACATCAAGCTTGTCAATGTACAGAAGCACACTGTAAAATACTGTAAAATATCATAATAGATGGTTGTGTTGAGACTCTGGACTTGATAAAACACAGTGAGGATTTAGGCCATGTTATCTGCTGGTGTTGATCCACTGACAGTGAAAACATAACAATTGTTTGTTTCAACACAGCCAAGTTTTTAGAGTACATTGTGCTTCAGTATGTTGACAAGCTTCATGGAGATGCTAATTTTCCTTTCCAGCTCGATTTGGCACCTGCCCACAGTGCCAAAACTACTAGTAACTGATGTACTGACCATGGTATTACTGTGCTTAACTGACCAGCGAACTGACCTGACCTGAACTGAACCCCACAGTCAGAGAATCTAGGTTGTATTGTCAAGAGGAAGGTGTGAGACATAAGGCTCAACAATACAAATGCATTTACGGCTGTTATCAAAGCAAACCTGGGCTTCCATAACATCTCAACAGGGACAAAGGTCCATGCCCGCCCCATTGATGAAATAATTTGTTCAAAAGCAGCCCAAACCAAGTATAAAAATATGTTTTAGTGGTCTCGTAAAATATTCTAATATTAGATTAATATAAAATTGTACTTCACTTTATGCACAATTAATTGAGAATATATAAAGTTTCACTTTTGTGTGTGTGTGTGTGTGTGTGTGTGTGTGTGTGTGTGTGTGTGTGTGTGTGTGTGTGTGTGTGTGTGTATATATATATATATATATATATATATATATATATATATATATATATATTAGAATGTAGACAGTAACCTTTTGCTATCCAATTTGTTCACTGACCTCCATGCTAAACACTCTGAACACCTTCACACATGAGTCAGGATACCCAAGTCTGTTACTGTGTACATGTTTTATCTTTGTACTGTGGTACATTGGACCCTGGCATTTGGGTATTTGCTATACTTCTCCTACTGTGCATTGTCCTTGACAAAATGTACAATATTATTGACAATACTTTCTCATTAAACAGCAAGCTTCTGTCTCTATACTCTAGTTAATGTGGCCTACTAGCTACTGTATCTAAGAGGATGTTAAACCCAATAAAGCCTATATGGCTTGTTTCCATGGGGTCCTTTGTACTCAATTCATAAAAACATTTAATGACAGACAAATATACTCCATAATATATAAACGCTTAGAAATTAAATCAAATGGAAAAATATATACAGTAAACAGTTTCGTGGCAGTGGGCTTTGACTAATTACAGTGCTAGTGCTACAGTATAACTCTCTTCTGTGATATGGATACTATTCTACAAATTCTGATATGGAAGCACTAATCAATGCAGAACGCCTGCATGCCTTTTGGGAAGTCACATGCTAGCAGATGCCACACGTGACTAACTGTTGACACTACACACGTTTTTTCCTGACCTCATTTCATCTATCATCTCCTCTGTCTACTTCTCACAAATGTCCCAATTCAAGCATATCTTTGCTGTCGGGAAGAAACCACTTTACTGCAAAATGTTCATTTTCAGGAAATGAAAAATATACATACAGAAATTAAGAAAACCTTATATTTCGAAAACAGAGCAATACTGCCTCATCAAAGTTGGTGTTGTGACTTTATATATTGTCAATTACTTCCATGAGAGGGGGAGAGGTGGTGGAGTTAGTTGCTTTAGCAGACAGTTTGAGGGTCCAATATTTTCGCAACAACACACAGACAATAAAGTTCAATAGCAATTTATGCAAATACTAAAACCTCAAAAATGGAGTAGGTGGTTTCCTCCTGACAGCAACTAGTTGACAAGGCTTAAAACTATAAATCTTTGTAGGTGGTACCTTTCCTGTTAGCAGGGCTGGACTGCATGGGTCATTCATTGGTTGGCCCACTCTTTGGGCGGCCCACCGGGAATTTGCCCTGTACGTCAAGTGGCCAGTCCAGGCCTGCCTGTTATAGACAGCTAGACTTTGGAAGAAATAATCTAAATATACTGTTACCAGTTTTAATTAATAAATGACACCTTTAACGGCATTGCATTCTCAAAACTTTGTACTGTACGCACATTTATTTTCATGGAAGGTTCTTCTATTTTAAAATATACCTTGAATATCGTGTTCTCATATTGGTTATATAACCAATCTAAACACAAAGCATAATTTCTTTATGAGTTTGGGGGATTGCTTTCTAGTATTTTCACTGATTTTGACTACTGTGTGTGCTCAAAGATCCTATTACTTCTGAATTCAATTCATTGTATGCAGGTATCTCTGGTCCAATGTAAAAACATAGGCATGGACCAAGTGATTTTACATGGTTTAGATTTTAAGGTCCCACAAATAATTAATGTAGCAATTTTTGCCTACCACCAGGCCCGGATTAAAACAATGGAACTTAGTGGAGCTTCAGCTCCAGGGCCCTCAGCTTGCAGGGACCTGTGCGAGACTATTTCAAATTGGTACAGCTGTTGCTTCCGTCGACAACGTATTCATAGTCACCGATTTCAATGTTATGCAACACAGGAACCCCAGCTAGTGTTTTTGTCCGTCCAACAGTTTCTTAACCACTTGGTTGGAGGCAGACCCAGTCGGAGAGCAGTGGCGATAGTGCTGGCGGTGCACTGAACGCACGCGTGTTCATTCACTAGATGCACAAATGCAAAAAGTGACGTTCTTGATTGTTTTACGCGCACGTGAAACACGCGTGCATGGGGCCTTTTGATTTGGTGTAGCTCGAGGGTGCTCGGAGAGGTTGATTCGGCACTGAGTACAGTACAGGAGTACAGTACAAGAGTACAGTACTCCTGAGTACAGTACTAGAGTACACAGTACAGAACACCGTACAGACTACAGTATTGACTATAGTAACTATCACCAGTAAGACGCCCTGAGGGCAATTTCCACAGTGACATGGAAGAAGAGCATCAGAAGTTCTGAACCACTTTCTCAAAAGAGCAAACTGAGTGATGCCCTTGCGTATGTGAAATAATCTATGTAGTTGACAAATCCTTTATGAAGATGAAACCTGGATACCGGTATATGCCTTCAGTATTCTATGTGTACAACATTTGCATACAATAATTTTAACTGTTGTCACATGTGGCCTGATGTGGGTTAGAATGAAAACAAATTTCCAGCTTAAGTGATTCAAATCAAAGTGAATTCGACAAGCATAACATAAAAAATGGGTTTGTGTGATTTTGTAGACTTCTGTCTGGGAGTTACAGTGAAGAAAATGGCACAAGAGACTAGTGTGCACCTGGTTGAACTGGTCCAAGCAGGCAGATGGTGCAAAGCACAGTCTTCATTGACACCAAAATTGCAGTATGCTGCTTATTTGCAAATGACACACCACATACTGTGCCTCGCCTCCCACGTCAGCACACCAAGTCTCTAAAATATCATGCATACATGGGAAGACTCTACATCTCGACAATGGCTCGGTTTTCCAAAGGAAATATGCATAGTGAGTGGGTGTGTGGTTCTTCTCAACAACACCCCCTTTCACTGTGAACATAGATATTCCGTGCATAGATGTGCCAAGAAATCGTAGGCCTGAGACCTAGTATGGTAGGCCTTAGGCCTACCATACTGGCCTGACCGGTCAATAAAAGAATGCTGAATTAACTAGCATGTATTGATAACTTTGACTGCACAATAGCCTCCCATTTAACCTCCTTGTATAGGCCTATATTTATTAACCCACAACCTTGACTCCATGGGCTAAATATACTGGCCAATCTCCAGCCTTCCATTTCTTTGTCAAGATAATTGAGAAATGATAATGATTAAATGATTTATCTCAACAAAACAAAACTAAATTGTTTGGGCTCACCATAGCGCCTCTCAAGGTCTTAAATGATCTGAGAGTACATAAACACTTGGCAGGTAACCTATCTGTCTTACTCTTGATACTCCTTGAACTCAGTGCTGCCGTTGATGCACTTTACTTCAAGATTATTGAACAGCTGGAAAACTGAGTTTGGCTTTAAGTAACTGTTCATAAATACTTTTCACTTTATTTAAAGGACCACTTCACCACTTTTCAACCTATCTTCATATAATAGGTCCTCACTAAAAATCATGAATGGCGCAATGTTTTTCTACTCTGTCTGTGTCTCATATAGGAGGGCTGTGGGCAGTTCAGAAACCGTCTTCCAGTGACATCATCGATGGGGAATACAAGCTAATAAAAACTGCAGGCTTTCTAGTCCTGAAAAGTTGCAATGCGAAAATGGAAGCCATCGTTCTCACGATAATGACAATCTAAACATTTTTATAAAAGAAAACTTGTTTAAAAAATAATATGCCTAATGATGATGTCACTAGAAGACAGTTTCTAAACTGCCCACAGCCCTCCTATGAGACACAGACTGAGTAGAAAGAAATCGTGCCATTTTATCATGATTATTAGTGAGGACCTATTATATGAAGATAGGTTGAAAACTGGTGAAGTGGTCCTTTAAGTCTCCAAGCTCATCCAAGAGCAATATGCTGGTTATCCCAAAAACGGAAGCGTGGGGAGTCAACTCTTAGTTATTACAGTATATGCACACAGAACAGCTGATATAGCCTAAGCCTATTGTTAAATAGTGTGTGAGAGTTTTAGACACAAACACAAAAGTAGACTTAAAATAGTCAGATACCACACAGCAGCAGTAGCCTACTGGAGCCATAGCCTACTGCTGTAAGTGTGCATCATTGCATGCTTACCGTATGGCTACGCTCAGGGGGGGTTCCAGTAAACCTAAACCACTGGGTACTTGGTGCGTTTTGGAAAGTCTGGTGACGCGAGGTTGATTAGGTGCGTCTTCTCTTGAATCTATGGGGACGCGTTCTAGCGTGCACGTGCATGCACCGTTCCGTTCCTGTGCGTGCACGTCAACGAATTACTGGTACCACGGCGTGGTACTGCGTTCTACGAGCATGACACCACTGGTCCTGCAGATTCTGAGGATTTGAGATCGTTGGAGATACTTGGAGAGCTTTATTTTATGCTGTTCAGTCTGCTGTTAGAGTGATCCCCATATAAGGAGATCCAGATACTGTCAGAGGGATGTGTCGTTATTCCTACTAGGCGCCACCAACAGATGGATTTTTGGAATCACATTTTTGGAATCAAATCGTCCAATTGCCATCAAATGCGTAATGGTACCCTTTTCACATTGGCCTATTATTTGTCTTCTTCCTCCACTTTTTGCAGTTCTGGCTTAACCGTGCAGTCGTTTTTTACGAAATTCGGCAATATGGTAGAAGGTCATGCAAACTCAGTCATTAGTCAAAGGGTGGCGCTATAGCACTCAATTGAAAAATGAAAACCTTTAATAGGCATTGCTCAGGAATTGTTTGACCGTCAGCAATAAAACTTCAATACACATGAGTCTCCTCATGATGAACAAATGTCACTTTGACCTATGACCTCTGATAGCCTGGGCATGCATTCCTTTTCGGGTGTATGATCCGGTCGGGAGCGGATGATATCACGTCATGTTGTAGTCACTGATTTGTAGTCATGAGGCCGGAACCCTCAAACCAGAACTTCCTTTTTCTCAAATCGGAAGAATAATACCTTCCCCACAGCCCGCGATCATAATGTTTGGGCCTACCCAATAAAATAAAATTTCCTGTGGGATAACAAAGGTATACAAATGCTAAATAGTTTCTCACATTATTATGATCGCGGCCACAGGGAATTATTTGGGGTAGGCCTACTTCTGGTTAATTCCGGTTGTTCTGGCTTGGGGGTTCAGCAATAAAACTTCAATACACATATATTCATGTCTACTCATGCCAAACAACTTATGGTCTGACTTTTGACCTCTAACCTTTAGATCTCCCACCATTTTGAATAATATGAAAAACAGTTAATCTATCTACTCCTGGGATATTTGATAAAAATTTACAAAACTTTCTACACACAAACTTTGGATATCTAAAGAATATCTAAAGAAAATTCTGGGCTTTTGTTTTGAAAATATTAAAGGTATATTCAGTGATTTCACTCAAAAAACCTTATGTTTCGTTTTTGGCTGGGACCTAAGCCTTTCGTCCAATCAGGATAGAGAGTCAAAAACGAAACCTAAGGTTTTTTGACCCCCAGGGGTTAACTGGGGACAGGGAGGAACTCCTTATATGGTCAGCACACTATAGTAGGGAGGATTATCACAACAAAACAAAAAAATAAGTGATATTTGAATTAAGTGAAATCACTGAATATACCTTTAAGCTTTTATGAGCCAATGAATATTGCAGTTTTATGAAAATTATTCTTCTGCCCCTAACACATGCAGTCACATTTTTATGACACTTTGCAGTTTGATAGAGGGTCATGCCAAATAGAACTGAAACCAGTCCAATTGGTCAAAGGGGGGCGCTTGAAAATGAAACGTATCAACAGGCATAACTCGTGCTTCATTTGGCCAAAAGCCATGCAACTTGCTTACATGTGTATCTTGACTCATGAGAAAATCTGTCACTTTGACCAGTAAGCTCCGCCCTTAGTGTCTGAATCTCAGTTTGAAGGTCCCCAGTTTGAGCCTCACCTCATGCAGGCTTCATTTAAATCACATCGCACAAAACATAACAGTTAACGTAACAGTTTGCGCTGTTTTATCTTATTCTTATTGTGCATATTGCATTATTATTGTTTTTTCTTATATTGCATACTGGCATTCCTGCAGCTTGGCCCCTGTTATGGCTGCTTGCAGCTATATTTCTTATTGTGTTTCTATATATTGCCATTAATTAAATGTAGTGTTTTAAAACCTTATTGTTTTTGACAATATATTTTCTGTTAAGCACATTGTAAAATGTATGCCTTTAAAGGGCCATACAAATAAATAATTAAATTATTTCTTCATTCCTTCATGGAACAATTAGAGTAATGTGTCTACATATAACCATTGATCTCTGTTGGTATTCACCTGACTTCATAATGGTGAAGTCATGGTCTTTCCTAAGGCTATTGTTTAAGGATTTAAAGCAACATCCTTATCGCAACCTATTTAATCACAATGGTGCTGTCGCCTACCACGGCAGTAGCATTGTGATTATGAAATAATTTAAATTACATATTTGAAATGACACACGGTTGAAATGACACACGGTCAAATAATGCATAAATGTAATTTTGAAAGGATGAAGCATTGAAGCACTGATGAGTAGGCTACTGTATTTGAATGTCAACTTTTGATTTGCATACATTTCTCAAATGGATGATGTTTATCAATCCTGCAAAGTAACAAAACCTTAAAGGACCACTTCACCACTTTTCAATATATCTTCATATAATTGGTCCTCACTAATGATCATGATCAATTACCACAATCTTTGTCAGGTGAAACCTAAGCTCATAAAATATAAGCAACCTATAGTCCCGAGTCATCAATGGAAGTCCCGCCCCATGCCGCCTAAGCCAATGGGAGTCTGACCCATACCCTGAAATGCTGGCTAAGCCAATGGGATTCTGACCCATACTCTGAACCGCCGCCAGAATCGCCATGCACCAGCCAATCGCGTAGTATGATTGCTAAGCTATGACACACGCACCGTGGAACACTCTGGGCACAATATACGCTGTAGAGTGCATAGCTGAAATTTGACGGTACCGCTCAAGGAAATGACGTTGACGTTTTACAAATCTGTTTACATTCTCCGTGAATGAAACAAGTGTTGTGATTGGTCATAAAAATTGTATCCGGGGGAAATACATCTGACGGATGTTCCGTCCCAACATTTCCGCCTATGCACTCTCTGCCTTTGTGACCAGGCTTTTCTCTTTGCAGATGAGTAAGACTGAGACCGAGGCTCTGTGGAAGGGCTCATTTCACAAATGAGACAGCATTTGTTTCACAAGACCTGCCCCGCACTGCGGAACTCTGCCAGCGCCACCTGCACCGCAGCGGCGGCGAGGTTGCAACACAGAAACATACACGTTACTATAATAATAATAATAATAATAATAATAGTAATAATAATAATAATAATAATAATAA